>NC_044307.1:136937508-137042733 GCF_007474595.2 Lynx canadensis | reverse complement strand
GACAGTGAAAGCCAGAGGGATTGTCTGTTGCTAACATTTTCCTGCCATTTCCTTTTGTTTTTTAATATATATATATATATATATATATATATATATATTATAATTTTTTTTTTTTTTTTTTTTTTTTTTTTTTTTTTTTACAAGGCAGGCCTCTGTGGAGGCTTTGTTACCATCAGGAGTGTGTAGGCTGGACTTTGCGGCTTCCTTTTACAGAACAATATTACTAGAAGTGATGAAGCAGCATCGTTTTATTGGGTTTTGTTAGGGCCGAGTTAAGGGCCAGCCACCTTGGAAGAGAAAGCATTTAGTAGCAATACACAAGCTATTTTAGGTCACTTTCCTTCTCTGGGCTTGTCCTTTATTAGTTGGAGATCGTTTTACAGTTAATGAAAACTTAAAAATCATTGAATTCCTCTTCTTTTTAATCCTTGAAGACACTATTCTGGCCAATAATATTATTTATATTCTAGTTAGATTCTATTATATTCTATTATATAATATATTCTATTTATATTCTATTCTATTATATTCTATTTCTTTTCATGTGAAGTTCCTGTCCCAAATGTAGTCAAAACGTTGTAGTTGCTTACAAACTCATTCCAAGTATTGCTGGGAACTCAACGATTCTTCTTTCTGCCGCTGCCTTCTTTGTGCATGCAGAGGTTCAAATTTGGGGTTCCTGTGACCTCCACAGCCAGGAGGAATGCAGAAACACAGTACTCAGTTTCTTAAGTCTGAAGATTAGGATGTGACAGTTGAGAACCTAGTAAACTGCACTCTTTAAACATACGACTTTCAGTTGTCTTTGACTTAATAAGAATAATTTTAACATTAAAATTAATAGCCACTTGTAAGAAATTGGAAGATGACAAATGTAGCTACATTTCCTTTCTCCATGACCTCTTATTTTGACCTCTTCCTCCACTCCAGAGTATTATTAGGTAAGTTTGTAAGTATCTTCAACGATATTAAAGAATATCTTTTGCATGTTGCTTATACCTAAAAAGATTATTATCTTATAAACATATATTTTTTTAACGTTTATTTATTTTGAGACAGAGAGAGACAGAGCACGAACTGGGGAGGGGCAGAGAGAGAGGGAGACACAGGAATCGGAAGCAGGCTCAGGCTCTGAGCCATCAACCCAGAGCCGATGCGGGCTCAAACTCACGGACCACGAGATCATGACCTAAGCCAAAGTCGGACGCTTAACCAACTGAGCCACCCAGGTGCCCCTTATATAACATACAATTTTAAACATAAATGGACATCTGTTAGTTTTGCTCTCATTTACTTTATTTTAGAAACAGTATGTTTTTGGGGTCATTATCTCGTTGGTCGTGAGGTTGGGGAGTCCCACATCGGGCTCTGTGCTGACAGCTCAGAGCCTGGAGTCTGCTTCGGATTCCCTATCTCCCCCTCTCTCTGCCCCTCCCCCCACTTGCACACACGCACACTCTCTCTCTCTCTCAAAAATAAACATTAAAAAATTTTTTTTAAACAGTATGTTTTTTGATATCTATTCACGTTGCCCTAAACAGATAGTTCTGTTCTTTAACTGCTTTTTAGATTCCTATCTTATGGACATACTATACTTGACCCTGTCCTATACTGAGGGACACCACAAACTGTGAACACTCACATAGAATTCAAAGGAGAATTGCACTCGTAGACTGTGGCCAAGTGCCCTCCCACACTGGCAGGATCATTTTACAAAGTCCATTCAATAAACCTACCTAGATGTACGTTTTAAATCATACACCACAGAAAGCCATCATGGCCTCTAGATCTACTACCAGTTGTTTATTTGGCTGTAGAATTTCCTTTTCAGGCCTTAATTGCCTCATTTTCAAACGGTTCCACTTGTGAATTGTTATAAAGAGTGAATGGAAATAGTCCCTGGCTCAGTGAGTCAGTTGGGGATTTACTACATGCACACACACACACACACACGCACGCACGCACACACGCACACGCACACACATGCTGTATATGGGGTTTTTTTTAGAATTACATCAGGATGATATATATATAAATACATCTTAGAATTACATCAGGATTAGTACTTAAAGCAAATCTCCAAAGGTTTGACCTCTCAGGTTTTTTTTTTTTAATGTTTTAATGTTTGTTTAATTTTTGATACATAGAGCATGAGCAGGGAAGGGGCAGAGAGAGAGGGAGACACAGAATCTGAAGCGAGCTCCAGGCTCTGAGCTGTCAGCACAGAGCCCTACGCAGGGCTTGAACCCATGAACTGCAAGATCATGACCTGAGCTGAAGTTGGACACTTAACCGACTGAGCCACCCAGGAGCCCAACATCTCAGTTTTTCTAATCGCAGCTCTGCCTTACCCAATGAAAAGAAGACTCAATTTCTTTTTAACAGAGCATGAGTATTAAGGGTATTTTGGAATACTGTATTTTTTTTCAATAGAGATATTGAATTAGAAGGGTTTTTTCTTTATTTTTTATTCCAGTATAGTTAATAGACAGTATTATATTAGTTTCAAGTGTACAATATAGTGATTCAACAATTCTATACATTACCAATGCTCACCATGGTAAGTACACTTTTTTTTTAATTTTTTGAAAAAAGTTATTTGGGGCACCTGGGTGGCTCAGCCAGTTAAGCATCCAACTTCAGCTCAGGTCATGATCTCACAGTTAATGAGTTCAAGCCCCGCGTCAGGCTCTTTGCTGACAGCCCGGAGCCTGAAGCCTGCTTCGGATTCTGTGTCTCCCTCTCTCTGCCCCTGCCCCACTCATGCTCTCTCTCACTCTCAAAAATGAATAAACGTTCAAAAAAATGTTTTAATGTTTATTCATCTTTGAGAAAGAGAGAGGGAGTGCATGTGAGCTAGGGAGGGGCAGAGAGAGAAAGAGAGAGTGGGGAGAAGCAGAGACAGGGGGACAGAGGATCCGAAGCAAGCTCTGCACTGACAGCAGAGAGCCTGATGCAGAGTTTGAACTCACGAACCATAAGATCATGACCTGAGCCAAAGTCGGACACTTAACTGACTGAGCCACCCAGGTGCTCCTGGTATACTCTTTTTGTGTTTGTTTTAGATTTTAATTTTAAGCGATCTCTACACTCAATGTGGGGCTTGACCTCACAACCTGAGATCAGGAGTCACATGCTCCACCAACTGAGCCAGCCAGGCGCTCCACAATAAGTGTTCTGTCAATGCCCTTCACCCACTTCACCCATCCCCATCCCCCACCCACCTACCCTCTGGTGACCATCTGTTTGTTCTCTGTAATTAAGAGACTCTTTTTTGGTTTGTCTTTTTTTCCATTGTTTGTTTTGTTTCTTAAATTCCACATATGAGTGAAATCATAAGGTATCTGTTTTTCTCTGACATACTTAGTGCTATATTTTCTAGCTCCGTCTATATTGTTGCAAGTGTCAAGATTCATTCTTTTTGATGGCTGAATAATATCCCACTTTATATGTACCACATCTTCTTTACCCATTCATCTATCAATAGACACAGGCTGCTTCTATAATTTGGCTATTATAAATAATGCTGCAATAAACACAGGGGTGCATATATCCTTTTGAATTCGTGTTTTTGTATTCTTTGGGTAAATACCCAGTAGTGGTGATTCCTAGGTCATAGAGTAGTTCTATTTTTAATTTCTTGAGTAACCTTCATACTGTTTTCCACAGTGGCTGCACCAATTTATATTCCCACCAACAGTACAAGAGAGTTTCCTTTGCTCCACATCCTTGCTAACACTTGTGGGTTTTTTGTATTTTTTATTTTAGCCATTCTGACAGGTGTGAGGTGATCTTCTTGTAGTTTTGATTTGCAGTTCCCTGATGAAGAGTGATGTTGAGCATCTTTTCATGTGTCTGTTGGCCATCTGTGTGTCTTCTTTGGAGAAATATCTGTATGTCTTCTGCCCATTTCTTAATTAGATTATTTGTTTTTTTGGTGTTGAGTTGTATAAGTTCTTTATATATTTTGGATGCTAACCTTTTAACCAATATGCCATTTAAAAATATCTTCTCCCTTTTAGTAGGTTGCTTTTTCATTTTGTTAGTTTCCTTTGCTGTACAAGAGCTTAATCTGGTGTAGTCTCAATAGTTTATTTTTGCTTTTGTTTCTTGTGCCTGCAGAGACATATCCATAAATATGTAGCTAAGGTCAATGTCCAAGAGATTACTACCTATGTTTACTTTTAGAAGTTTTATGGATTCAAGTCTTACCTGTAGGTCTTTTATCCATTTGGAGTTTATTTTTGTGTATGGTGTAAGAAAGTGGTCTGGTTTCATTCCTTTGCATGTAGCTGTCTAGTTTTCCCAACACCATTTAATTAAACTGTGTGCTTTAAAAAAAAAAAAAAATGTAATTGGGATTACACTAAAACTGTAATTCTGTATCCTACATCCATCACTAAATATTAATGTTTCCCCAAGTATTCTTTAAAAATATTAAAAGCTGGGGTACCTAGGTGGCTCAGTCAGGTAAGTGTCTGACTTCAGCTCAGGTCATGATCTCATGGTCCGGTCCATGGGTTCGAGCCCTGCCTCGGGCTCTGTGCTGACGGCTCAGAGCCTGGAGTCTGCTTCCGATTCTGTGTCTCCCTTTCTCTCTTCCCTTCTCCTGCTCACACTCTGTCTCTCTCAAAAATAAATAAAACATTAAAAAGGTAAATAAAAAATAAAAATACTAAAAGCCACACAATATTCCATCATAAAGTTGTAATTAAACCTGACTATTTTTTATCTGGGCATTTAGTTCTCTCTCCTATCTGTCACTATTATAAATCTGTTAGAATTTCTGATTGTTCCCTTAGGATAAATTCCTGGAAGGAAAATAATTGGGTCAATGTAAATTACAAATTTAAGGATTTGGGTACATATTGCGTATGAAGTAGCACCAACTTATATTCCCAGCAATTATCTATTATAATAGTTTCATGGCACTAGGGTGACAGCTTAACTAGTTCCTTCTCAGATGTTTCTGTATCACTTTGAAGATGCCTGCATTTATTTATCACATGAATAATAACAATGGTAACATCAGTTATCACTTTGTTGAGGACTTGATATAAACAGACACAATATGAGCACTCCACTAACACTATTGCAGTCAATCCTGACAACACTTCTGACAAAGGATGCAGAGCTCTGGCCTGCCCAAGGACCCACAAATAGCGAGTGATGGAAACTGACTTCAAACTTGTAAGGCTATCTAATGCTAAATCCATGCTTTCCTCCGGGGGTCTGCAAATGTTTTCGTTTATGCAACCTATCAGTATGAACTGATGGAAGAAATTTAAATATTTATTACACATAAATGATATAAAGTACTATACAGATTAAGTACATTACCAAATATACACAAAATATAAATAAAGTAAAATGAGATTAAGATAAATAAAAATTGAAAATATTTTCTTCCTAAAACTCTCCTAAATAATTTTGTGCACCCCACACAGCCACCAGGCCAGTTTGGGGAACAGAGCCCTTACCTTCTACACTCATTTTTAGGTACACCACTTGAATGAAAGCTCCACCAGGGCAGACCCTATGTCTGTTTTTCAGCACTGCGTCCCCAGTGTCTACAACAGTGCCAGGCACAGAGTAGGCACTTGTGAAATACATATACAGTATTAATAATGAATGAATGATGGGGCGCCTGGGTGGCTCAGTCGGTTGAGCGGCCGACTTCAGCTCGGGTCATGATCTCGCGGTCTGTGAGTTCGAGCCCCGCGTCGGGCTCTGTGCTGACAGCTCAGAGCCTGGAGCCTGTTTCAGATTCTGTGTCTCCCTCTCTCTCTCTGCCCCTCCCCTGTTCCTGCTCTGTCTGTGTCAAAAATAAATAAAACTTTAAAAAAATAAAAAATAAAAAAAAATAAATAAATGAATGAATGAATGATTTGGCTACAAGGTTGTGGGTTTCAAGGCAGAATCTAGAAATCAATTATATTTGTATCCTTAGCACCATGTACCTTTCCTAGGATATGGTGAACACCTCCATAAATGTCTACTGAGTGGATATCTACTCAATATCTGTTGAATAAATGAATGGATGGAGGAGTAAACGGACAAAGAGAAAGGCAAGGCTTCTTCTCTTTGTTCACATCTCTAAGGGTAGCCTATCAAACATAAAAATACCTAGATGACACCAGAAACCATAAAATACCTAGGAATAAATCTAGCCAAAGAGGTGAAAAATCTATACACTGAAAACTATAGGAAGCTTATGAAAGAAATTGAAGACATCAAAAAATGGAAAAATATTCCATGCTCCATATTGTTAAAATGTCAATACTACCCAAAGCAATCTGCATATTCCATGCAATACCTATCAAAATAACACCAGCATTCTTCACAGAGCTAGAACAAACAATCCTAAAATTTGTATGGAACCAGAAAAGACCCCAAATAGTCAAAACAATCTTGGAAAAGGAAAATCAAAGCAGGAGGCATCACAACCCCGGACTTCAAGCTGTATTACAAAGCTGTAATCATCAAGACAGTATGGTACTGGCATAAGAACAGACACTCAGATCAATGGAACAGAGAACCCAGAAATGGACCCACAAACACATGGGCAACTAATCTTTGACAAAGCAGGAAAGAAGATCCAATAGAATAAAGACAGTCTCTTCAGCAAGTGGTGCTGGGAAAACTGGACGGCAACATGCAGAAAAATGAACCTGGACCACTTTCTTACACCAGACACAAAAATAAACTCAAAATGGATGACAGACCTAAATGTAAGACAGGAAGCCATCAAAATCCTTGAGGAGCGGGGCGCCTGGGTGGCGCAGTCGGTTAAGCGTCCGACTTCAGCCAGGTCACGATCTCACGGTCTGTGAGTTCGAGCCCCGCGTCAGGCTCTGGGCTGATGGCTCGGAGCCTGGAGCCTGTTTCGGATTCTGTGTCTCCCTCTCTCTCTGCCCCTCCCCCGTTCATGCTCTGTCTCTCTCTGTCCCAAAAATAAATAAAAACGTTGAAAAAAAAAAAAAATTAAAAAAAAAAAAAAAAAATCCTTGAGGAGAAAGCAAGCAAAAACCTCTTTGACCTTGACTACCGCAACTTCTTACTCAACACGTCTCCAGAGGCAAGGGAAACAAAAGCAAAAATGAACTATTGGGATCTCATCAAAATAAAAACTTCTGCACAGCAAAGGGAACAATCAGCAAAACTAAAAGGCAACTGACAGGATGGGAGAAGATATTTGCAAATGACATATCAGATAAAGGGTTAGTATCCAAAATCTATAGAGAACTTATCAAACTCAACACCCAAAAAAACAAATAATCCAGTGAAGAAATGGGCAAAAGACATGAATAGACACTTCTCCAAAGAAGACATTCAGAGGGCCAACAGACACATGAAAAAATGCTCAACATCACTCATCATCAGGGAAATACAAATCAAAACCACAATGAGAATACCATCTCACACCTGTCAGAACAGCTAACATTAACAACTCAGGCAACAACAGATGTTGGCGAGGATGTGGAGAAAGAGGATCTCTTTTGCACTGCTGGTGGGAACGCAAACTGGTGCAGCCACTCTAGACAACAGTATGGAGGTTCCTTGAAAAATTAAAACTAGAACTACCCTATGACCCAGCAATTGTACTACTAGATATTTATCCAAGGGATACAGGTATGCTGTTTCAAAGGGACACATGCACCCCCACGTTCATAGCAGCACTATCAACAATAGCTGAAGTATGGAAAGAACCCAAATGTCCATCGATGGATGAGTGGATAAAGAAGATGTGGTATATATATACAATGGAGTATTAGTCAGCAATCAAAAAGAATGAAATCTTGCCATTTGCAACTACGTGGATGGAACTAGAGGGTATTATGCTAAGTGAAATTAGTCAGAGAAAGACAATTATCATATGACTTCATTCACATGAGGATTTTAAGAAACAAAACAGATGAACAAAAGGGAAGGGAAGCAAAAATAACATAAAAACAGGGAGGGGGATGAAACATAAGAGACTCTTACATATGGAGAACAGAGGGTTACCGGAGGGGTTGTGGGAGTGGAGGTGGGCTAAATGGGTAAGAGCATTAAGGAATCTACTCCTGAAATCATTGTTGCACTATATGCTAACTAACTTGGATGCAAATTTTTAAAAAATAAATTAAATAAAAATACAAAAAAAAATACCTAGATGGACTTATTTACTGATTTATAATAACACTTTACTAGGGCTAAACAAAGGCCCCTTAGAAGAAGTTTAGGTGGAATTTCACTCACTTCTTGTAAAAATACAAAGTAGTAAATCTCTTATTTTTTTAAATTAGCCTTGGCTAGAGACCAACCTAGAACAGAGACATGAGCTTTAGAAGAAGCTGGAGATAAGAGGAGATAGTTGACCAAGATACACTGGGGAGGAAAGGCCATGAATTATCCATCCACATATTATTAGACAAGGATAAAAGTATAAAATATTTTTAAATGCTTATCTTGAAGGAACCAAAATTATGTGTTAATCCTTGTTAGGATGAAGGTCCATTCCTACTTAATTTGTAATCTTTCTGAATCTTGTTATGAAAATATCTTAACTACTAAGTTTGCAATTATTTCTTTAACTCATCCTGCCTTCAGAAGCTTGTCAGGCCCTGAGAAACAGCCAAGCTTGATTTCAAGCTTTTATATACTAGATGTATATTACAGGAAATTACATTAATCAACTATCTATAACTTCAGTATCTATATTCTGTAACCTCGCTGATATGTCACTTAAATTCACTCATTAATTAGAAAACATTAAGATGTTTTGTTTTCCTTTTTCCCTCAGTTGTGACTGTAATAAACAACTCATTTCTAAAATTAGCATAAATGTGGAACTTTTCCCTGAAGCTCTTTAAGCAACTACCAGACCCTCTTATTTCCATTTTTAAGGTGGATATTATCACCACACCTGAATTTAAACTCCAGGAGGGTATTATTATTATTTACAGCCACTAGGTAGTAAATACTTATTATGCTAGGTCTATATTAAACATTACTTAAGCATAATGCTATTGAATTCCGAGAGCAATTACATGAAGCCGTTACTACTATCCACATTCTATAAAAAATAAATTTAGATTCAAAAAGGATAAAAATTTTGATCAAACCTTACAGCTTCATTTTTCTGGCTCCTCTCCTCCCCCTCCCTACCCTTCTCCCTCAACTTCTCTTACTCTGGTTCGCTCTACCCAACCACATTATGGCCGGCTTCCAGTCCTCCAATTGGCCTTCCGAGCCTCAATCTAAATTACTCCTTGTGGTATTTGATTTCATGGCGCCCAGCACTTAGCCTTCATGTAATCACCAGCTGTAACTATTATTTAATTATACGATTATTTATTTCCTATCTACTTCCCCCACTAGACTATGAGGTCCACAGAGGCAGTAAAATGCCTGTTTTGTTTACCACTGTGTCCCCAGTAACTGGGTATCAGTTAAATACTATAGAATGAATAAGGGATGGAATGAATGGCTGTGTACAATGTTCAAAACCAAGACTGTCTGACTCCAAAGCCCACGTTGTTCCACATATGGAACATATATGGTTCAATCCATATCTGGTTAAATGTTGAAGTAATCATTTCTCCCTAAACTGAATTATTTTCACACTCCCAATATTGCTGTCTGAAAATCTCTTCGCTGTAGTAATGAGATGCCTTTTCATAATAAGGTTAAAGCTCAAAGAATATAACTTTAATAAATTCATAAACTTTCTAATTACTTTTTAGAAGATACGTTCTGCTATCTACAAGTTCATAAATGTTGTACAGGTCAGGTCCAGTCCATTTAGAAGCTAGGAGTTTAGTTCAACATAAAGTTCTACGAAGTTTTTTTAAATCTGTTTATGTCACCAAGATAACTTCTCTGGGCTGGATGCAAGGAAAATCACAGGCAAATTAATGAACTTCGGGCAGTATTCTGAGTGCGAGCAGTTTTTCAGCATTCATTGGATAGAGCTCCACGTAACACACTGGGTGTGGCTGCCAAGGCTAACAAATGCGGATTTGAAAACAGTCACATATGGGGGCGCCTGGGTGGCGCAGTCGGTTAAGCGTCCGACTTCAGCCAGGTCACGATCTCACGGTCTGTGAGTTTGAGCCCCGCGTCAGGCTCTGGGCTGATGGCTCGGAGCCTGGAGCCTGTTTCCAATTCTGTGTCTCCCTCTCTCTCTGCCCCTCCCCCGTTCATGCTCTGTCTCTGTCCCAAAAATAAATAAAAACGTTGAAAAAAAAAAATTTAAAAAAAGAAAACAGTCACATATGGAATCGCTTCTGCAAGAGGAATGGTGGAGACAAAAATCTCTGTTGACAACCTGATGGGATATTTTATTTATCATTATCTTACACACATCTTTTCACATGTTAAAGATTCCAGAACTCTTCCCAATGGGATTTTTCACTCTGTCTGTTATAAAACACTTAATAAATTATTTTAAATTGAAAAAATTTTTCAAGGTGTATTGTTTTAGCTCCTATGCTGAGTAGTGTCCTCCAAACGTGAATAAGTTGTTTATTCAAACAGAAATATTTCCCTTAGAAGGCACTTGAGATATAATTTATACCATCTTCCAAAAGAGCAATTCCCTAACACCAAGAATTGTCATGAGGAGCCTTAATTCTTGTGGGACTTCATTTCAGTACTCAGCAGTTCGTGTCAACCTACAGAAGGAGCAAGCAATTTTAAGATACCCATTAAGATTACCCATCTCTTAGTATTACCTCTTCTATTACTCATCAATGCCTTCTAGGCAGTGTTTCTACAGTTTCATCTCCCTTATGTCATAAACTCGGATACACTGAAATAACTTTAATATTGCTTTCAAGGAAGTGCCAGCCTACCCATCTGCCTTCATGAACAGGAGTATAAGCATTGTTCTCTACCCAGATGGCATGATTTTAAAATCATGAACCAAAAAAGACTTAAAATACTTGGTTAATTACTATCAGGAAAAAACAAAAAAACAAAAAAACAAAAAATTTAACAGCCAATGTGGCCAAAACCATAATCATTGCTTTGGCAGCTATTCCCTAAAATTCTAATAGTCAATTCTAGATAATTCCATCAAGTCAACTCATTCCATTACTTAGAGTATACTCTGTGAATAGATACTGCCCATGGGCATGTCGCTCAGGTTCACGTCTAGAGGATGCACTAAGGCTTTCAAGAGCTATAATGCTCCAGATTTTCAGAACTGGGCTTTCTGAAAGAGAATCATTTAAAATTTCAAAAGCATGGCTTTGCATATAAATAATGAAGCCCTGAGGATTCACAGCACAAAATTTATTCCCGTAAGTTGTAGAGGAGAGAACAGACCAGGCTGGAGAATCATTTTCCCACCTGGAAGGGAGTGTGTGCTCCAGTTCGTGGAAGAAGGAGACATGACCAGCGCTTAGATGTTGCCCACCCTCTCGAGACCTGACACCTGAGATGAGTGGGGAGAATAATAAAAACACCAGCCAACTCCCTAGGTTCCCACAGTGTTGCCCATGGAGATGAATGTCAGCTGCACGGCCAGCCCACGAGGCTGCTTAGCTCCTGGGAGTGGGATGAGTAACAATGATAGATTGCTGTGCCCTTGGGGTCCCAGGGCAGCCCCGCCTCCTGCACTCACTCCTCAAGCAGGGAAGGAAGACCGTACCTTCATTTCCCATTTTTCCAAGGAAAGCAAAAACACACCGCACAGCTGGACCTTCAGAAGCCAGAGCAAAGCCCAGGGAATCAACAGAGACTCATGTCCAAGTCCCCAAGGGAAGCGGGAGCTGAGAAGGCAAAGGATGGTCTTCAGCCCAAAAGCTCCTCCCCCAGTGCCAAGATATTCAAAACCACACCCATCCCCACCTGCAGAAACTGAGCTCACCTACGGTACGGGAAAGAGGGAGTGAGGAAAACAATTGGAATAAATTCCTTTGAATTGACAAGTTGGTATTTTTCTTCTAAAGAGAGGACACAGTGTCTCCTGGATTAAGCCAAGTTATTAGAAAACATCTTTGCCCACCTAAAGATACAAACTTCATACTCACTACCTATGTAGTATCTGTACTTCAGGAACTCACGAAGAGAGCTATCTATCCTCTGCTAAATACAAAAAAAAAAAAAAAAAGTTAAAACTAAAAAAAAATCCTGATATGTGAACAAGAAAACAATAGAAACAGAGTAACTAGGTATTGCCCAGGATGTTTAAATCTGAGCAGCAGAAACTATTTCTCCAGAGAAGTAACTTCTTTAAGGCACAGGTTAATACACTTAAGCTTTAGGGATAAATGTTGTGAGAAACCTGCCTATAAAGAAAGTTTCTGCCCTGAAAACACCATCCATTGTGTACCATCATAATAACACTTCATATTTGTTTGGAAGGCCGTGGCCTGAAGTGGGGGGCGCTGGGTGTGAGGCTAACTTTAGCAAAGACTGACTCCTGGTTGCGTGGGCTGCCGTAACAAATCACCACAGACTGTGGCTTCAACTACAGATGTTTATACCTCACAGTTCTGGAGGATGGGAAGTCCAAGATCAAGGTGCAGCTGATTTGGCTCCTGGTGAGAACTCCCTTCCTAGCTCGCAGATAGCCATCTTCTCACAATGTCCTCACAGTGCAGAGAGAGCTCCAGTCTCTTCCTCTTCCTATAAGGACACTAATCCCATCATGGGGGCCCAGCCTCATGACCGCATCCAAACCCAATTAACCTTCTGATGGCCTCATCTCCAAACACCATCAAACTGGGTATTCAGTTTGTGAATTCACTGTGTATTCAACATGTGAATTTGAGAGCGACACAAACATTCAGTACACAACAGGTTCCAAGTTGAATTGCACAGACTGGAACGGGTGAATTCAAAGTATAAGCAGTTGCGGGGCCGTGGGGATTGAACTAGTTGGTCCACGTTTCCATTCATCAATTATTTCTTCCTGATTTCTTCCTACTTCCTAATCCATATCCGTATCTGGCAATTCCAAGCATGGAAGCTTCCAGAGGTCTCTGGAAAGAACAGTTCTACCTCCATTGGCTGCCTTTTCTGTCACTGATTTACCTGATGACGCCAGTGCCTTTGTAATTTTCCAGAACAGTCAAAAAAAAAAAAAAATTCTGGTCTTATTCCCAGCACTGTTGGCAAGTGATGCCATTTTTTATTTTCCTTGTCTTTTAATGAGGTTCAGAGAAGCAACGGACATAAGCACATGTGCACAGTCTACTATCTTGAGTGAAAAGCCCAGATCAAGTATTAATACACCAAAGAGGACACATTCATAAGGTCTCACCTTTAGCAAATTCTAGGGCTGACCTATGCCATAAGTTCTAACTTACTGTTTTATATATGTTTCTATTATAAAATATTTTGGAAGTTATGATTCGTGTATTAATATTTCTTAGAAACCTTGTAGTGGAAATGGACATAAAGAAACCAGACTTGGAATGATTAGGTGCTGTGCTCAAGATAACAAAGTCCGCTCATTTCAGAGTCAATAATATCCAGGTCTCTTTACTCCAAGGTTAATATTCTTCTGAGGTTAACAAATATTTGCTCAATAAATGAATAAATTGATGAGTAAACAATTTCTTAATAGGTGCCTATAACAGGAAGAATTTACTCCCTTGGATCCTTTCAGTTTTCCTATTTACTCCCCTTCAATCATCACATGGTCAAATTCAATGTTAATTTAAAAATTCCTCCTCATTTTCTCCCTAGAAAACCTCTTATTTCTCTGGCCTTCCTTTATTTGTGACTTCACAAACCATCCATGTGCTTATGAGCCCCAAATATATGACAGTCCCCACCCAACACCTCTCTATTAGGTTCAGGATCTCCATCTAACTGCCCAACGGACATAATCTGGATAGCACACAGACACCTCCCACCCTAACATGTCAAACACTGAACTCATGCTATTTTCCCCCAACCTGTTCTTTCTGCATCTCAGTGAATAGCGGCAGCCAACACCCACCCAGTTCTGTGAGCCAGAAACCCATGCTTTACAATCTCTCTCTCCAACTAGTTCCAACATCTCTGTCTTGATTCTCAAACCTAAGTCACTATTCACTTTCAACCTGCACACCTACTGTGCAAGTCTAGATTACCACAACAGCCTCCAGAGGGTCTCCCCAGCCTGAGATTTATCCCCACCCTCACCCCACACCAAGGTGCTAGTCCATTTGTGGCCAAAGGGATCTTTTTATTTGGTTTTTGGTTTTTTGGTTTTTTTTTTAAGTAAGCTCTGGCCCAACATGGGGCTTGAACTCTGGACCCTAAGATCAAGAGTCACATGCTCTACTGACTGAGCCAGCCAGGTGCCCCCTAAACGGATCTTTGTAAAATGCAGAAATGTTCAATAATATATCCCAAGACTTCAAATTCTCCAGTAGTGTCCCTCACTTTTAGGACAAAATCCAAACTCTTTTTTTTTTTTTTTTTTTGTTGTTGTTTTTTTTTTTTTCAAATTTTATTTATTTTTGGGACAGAGAGAGACAGAGCATGAACGGGGGAGGGGCAGAGAGAGAGGGAGACACAGAATCGGAAACAGGCTCCAGGCTCCGAGCCATCAGCCCAGAGCCCGACGCGGGGCTCGAACTCACGGACCGCGAGATCGTGACCTGGCTGAAGTCGGACGCTTAACCAACTGCGCCACCCAGGCGCCCCAAAATCCAAACTCTTATAAAACGTCTTGTATGCTCTGACCCTTGCCTACTTCACCAGCATTACTGCCCATGACTGTTCTCACCTCACTGTCTCCTCCAACCACACTCCAGCCACACTGGCCTTCTGCAGTCGCCTGAGTGGACTTTGCGTCCTCCTCTCCCCTTGCTGTCACCTATGCTTTGTGCTGTGAAGAAGACTTATCCGCCACCATCACCCTCCATCCTTTGCCTCCCTGACTCTTACCTTCCGAAGCTGAGCTTAAAATTCACTTCCTGGGGAGCACCTGTGAGGCTCAGTTGGTTAAGCATCTGACTCTTGATTTCATCTCCAGCTCAAGTCATGATCTCACGGTTCGTGGGATTGAGCCCTGAGTCAGGCTCTGGGCTGACAGCATGCTGCCTGCTTGAGATCCTCTCTCTCAATAAATAAATAACCTTAAAAAAAAAAAAAATCACTTCCTACAAGAAGATTTCCCTGACTACCAAGTCCAGAGAACACTTTTGCCCTTCACCTGACTTGACCTCCCTTTGGCAATGTGCCACACGGAGCACGCTCTCCTTGAACTCTCCTTACTCCTATCTCCCTCACCTCTCCTCTGCATCACTCCCTCCTCTGATTTACTCGGCCCTCCCCTCTCAGTCCCTCTGGTAGCTCATCCTCCTCCACCACTCTTTACCTGGGTATTCTCTGGACTTCTGTCCTCAACCCTCTGTCACTGGAGATACCCTCTCTGACCAACTTCCTGCCCTTCTGAGATTTCAACAACTTCCGGTGTCTGATGGTTCCCAAATCTGCACCTGGAGCTAGAGATTCCCATTCCCAACAGTCTACTGACCATCACCTGCAGGTCCTGCTGACACTTCAAAATCAACATCATCTCCCCACCACCTCCAGCAGCAAAGCTTGCCCACCTCCATCCTTGCCACCGGTCCCCAAGAGCACCCTGTGTGACTGTTTGTTTATATTTCCTGCTACATCCTTATCTGAGCCCGGGCACCCTTTTACTCCAGGAACCCTTTCCTCCACCCTTTTCTGAACTTCTACGTATTACCACTTATTGTTTACATAACTACACTGTGAGACCAATAGCTGGAAACAGGGTTTTCTCTGTTGTAACTCCATTTGTTGCAGGCACATGCTTTTTTTAAGTTTTATTGCTAAGTCCAAGTACATGCTTCACTTGGATTCACCAACTGAGAACATTTTGCCACATTTGACTTATTCCTTACTCTATGTGTTAATTACAGTTATGATTGCTAATTCACGGGTAATTTGCCAACATCATGGCCCTTCACCCCAAATACTTCAGCATGTATCTCCTAAGCGCAAGAATAGTCCTTTGCATAAAATAGTCAAATTTATGGGGTGCCTGAGTGGCTCAGTCGGTTAAGCATCAGACTTTTCATTTAGGCTCAGGTCATGACCTCATGGTTTGTGAGTTCGAGCCCCGCGTCAGGCTCTGGGCTGATGGTGCAGAGCCTGCTTGGGATTCTCTCTCTCTCTCTCTGTATGCTCTCTCTCTCTCTCTTTCTCAAAAAATAAACTTTAAAAAACAGTGAATTTAAGGAATTTACCAATGACACCATAATTATTCACTAATCGCCTCAATACTGTTCCTTGGAGCAGCTATCACTACATTACCTGTGTTGTCAACCACCTTCAGTCTGTTTGATCTGTAACAGGTTCTCAGCCTTCCTTTAACTTTCATAACATCAATAACAAGATAAACTGACATACAGCTCCTAACATGAGTAACACACCCCTCATACAGAATTAGCATAAATTCCAAATATGATTAAGCTGAATCAATGATGAGGAAACACTGGACATACCCCAAATCAGGGACATTCTACAAGCTGTGCTCTTTTTTTTTTATTTTTTTTTTATTTTTATTTTTTAATGTTTATTTATTTTTGAGACAGAGAGAGACAGAGCATGAGCAGGGAAGGGGCAGAGAGAGAGGGAGACACAGAATGTGAAGCAGGCTCTAGGCTCTGAGCTCTCAGCACAGAGCCCGACGCGGGGCTCGAACTCACAGAGTGTCAGATCATGCCCTGAGCTGAAGTCGGACACTTAACCGACTAAGCCACCCAGGCGCCCCAAGCTGTGCTCTTTTTAAATGCATTGCTCTCATTCTTGCCTAAGGGTCTTGTGATTTCTGAGAACATCCCTTCCTGGGGTCATTCACAACTCAGCACAGACATCATCTCCTTGGGGAGCCCTCCCTAACCATCCTTTCACCCCAGCCAATTTTGATCCTGTTTATCCTGCTTTATTTTCTTGTTAAAGCATTTAGCATTCTGTTTTTTGTTTTACCATAAATTACCTTATCTACTTTTTTTACTTTTTTTGTTATCTGTTTCCCTGCACAAGAATATAAGTTTTATAAAAGTGGGGCCATATCTAAAACAGCGCCTGCTTTAAGCGTCCAACTTCAGCTCAGGTCATGATCTCACAGTTTGTGGGTTCAAGCCCCATATCAGGCTCTGTGCTGATAGCTCATAGCTTGGAGACTGCTTTGGATCCTGTATCTCCTTCTCTATCTGTTCCTCCCCCATGCTCGCTCTCTCTCTCTCAAAAATAAAGATTAAAAAAATTTTTTTAAGAAAAAAAAAGAATACACCCTCTCTTTATAGCTGCTAAAGGAAAGAATCTCTGTATCTTCTGTGCCTAACAGAGAGCTTGGGACTCAATGGGTAGTTGCCAAATAGGTGACTAACACAATGCATGATTCACTAAGCAGATTATTTCTGGTTCAGATTTCCTCCCAACTTCTCATTTTTGCTTACTTCCAACATTCACAAGATGTCAACATCAAGACTTCCTTTTTGGTATTCTCCACTAGTATACATTTCTTTTACCCTGAAGTGGAAGAGACTTAGGGAAATGTGACAATTATAGTCCAGTCTGAAAGTTGTTCCCCTTTGCACTGACACTGAGGTTAGGCTATAATGACCCGAGTATGCTGAAAACGCATTTCTGCACAAAGTGAACAGGGAAGATTCAAGAGGGAAATCACAGAGTTAATTCAATGCAAAGGAAGTTACTCAGTCACTCAGAAATAAAATTCATATATTTGTTTTTATAAGCAAAATTTAAGATATTTTATTCAAGCACTATCCAAACGTAGATAGAGCAGCCATAATTGGTAGTTATGCTGGTATCGGTAAGAAAGGGTATGTATGGTCCTCGTCAGCAATGCCTCTGAAGTCCTCTACCTTAGATCAAAGCCACCAAAGTGCCAATTTTTAAAAGGGGGGAAAAAAATTGGAAGCAAAACAAAGAAAAACAACCTTGGGTAAAGTACACAGCATAAAGAATTCCCGGGGCAGCAAGTGCTACTCCCTTTCTCAATTAAAAATTTTTAAGTTGTCCTTGAACGCAGAAAAAGTAAGTCTTTATAATTAGTCAATGTAATTCAAGTGCAAACCAAGGAGCACTCACTACTGTTTCAAACATACATCACTTTGTATTTGGTAACATTGAGTAAATACACACACATTTAAAAATACGCAAAGAAAAACTTGCTCTGTTTGGTGTTCAGAAAGCTCTCCTACCTGTCCTTCGAATGCTCTCTCTCATGCAGCATTCTAAAGCCAGGTGGTCAAAGAATGATTAGACAACAGAAGAAACTAAGTGTTGTAGTTAAAATAAAATTAGATATACAGATGGTGGGTGTGTCTAATGTTTTCTCATGATCAGATTGTCATCATTTACCTTTTTTTTTTTTTTTAAGTTTATTTATTTTGAGAGAAAGGAAAGAAGAGAGAGAATTCCAAGCAGGCTCCAAGTTGTCAGTGCAGAGCCCGTCATAGGGCTAGAACCCACAAAATGCAAGATCATGACCTGAGCTGAGATCGTTGCCTGAGCCGAAATCAAGAGTCCATCACTCAACCGAGCCACGCTGGTGCTCTTTAATAGCTCTCTTACCAATTTCTGCCTGGTTGATATTTCAGCTGGTAACAGAGGTATGTGGGAAAAATTCTACTCTAGTTTGGATTTGTCTATATCTCCTTATAGATTTTTGCTTCTGTCAATATTTGTTTTACATATTTGAATGCTAAGTTTTGATGCCATGTTACTGCATATACATTTTACAATTCTTACAACTTCCTGTTGAATGAAAACTTTTATTATTGTGAGACAGTGATACAATTTGTATCATTATAGTGACTCCCTTTACCTCTAGTAGTACATTTTTGCCTTAAAAGTATTTTGTACATTATATCTAATCAGCTTTCTCTTGCTTATTTTTTGCCTGATAAATTTTTTTATAGACTGTTTTCAACTTTTCCATGTACTTTTGTTTATATGTCTTTCATAGGGGGGTCTAAGTGGCTCAGTCAGTTAAGCATTCAACTTTGGCTCAGGTCACAATCTCACAATTTGTGAGTTTGAGCCTTGCATCAAGCTCTGTGCTGACAGTGCAGACCCTGCTTTGGATCCTCTGTCTCCCTCTCTCTCTGCCCCTCCCTTGCTCACTCTCTCTCTCTCTCTCTCTCTCTCTCAAAAATAGACATTAAAAAAAAAAATTTTTTTTTCAGTGGAAATAGTGGTGGGGTACCTGAGTGGCTCAGTCAGTTAAGCATCCGACTTTGGCTCAGGTCATGAGCTCACAGTTCGTGAGTTCCAGCCCCACGTCAGGCTCTGTGCTGACAGCTCAGAGCCTGGAGCCTGCTTCCAATTCTGTGTCTCTCTTTCTCTCTGCCCCACCCCAGCTCATGCTTTGTCTCCCTCTCTTTCAAAAAATAAACATTTTTTTAAAATTTTAATATTAAAAAAAAGTGGAAATACTGGAGAAATAAAGGGAAAACTGACTTTACTTCCTTCATAATTATACTTGACCAGTTCCAAGTCCTTTGCTTTGAGGACCTAATGCTGTAGGTAACCTGTGCTGCTATTTACATTTTCTTCAACAACCCCATCAGACAGTTATTCTAATTAATCTGTTTTACAGAGAGGAAAGGAACTTGCTCAAATTCCCAACAGTGGCATGTACTGGAGCCGTAACTTTGGTTCAGGTCTTCTAGGTACGTGAAAACACTGGCCAAGCAAAGCCACCATATGTCTGTGGCCTCTCATACCACATCCAATCACTTTTTACCAAATGATTGCTACAGCTTTTTGCTGACTGACATCATTTTAATAATTTGGTAACATTTTTCAGCTCCCATGCCTTATTTCAAATGCATGGCAAAGTTACACTGTTCTGCTTAAAGCTGTATTTGTAAATTTCCCCAAAGCATGTTTCTGTCTTCCATGCTTGAGCTGTTATACTTCAAGTCACACAATATCACTCTTAGTATTCATCGCATTTTCTAACCTAGTAAAGCTCTGATGATGATTTCATTAGAAGTAAACCCAACGTGAGAAAAATGCAGCATTAAATTCGGTTCATGGGTGATACCAACAAAAATCACTGTTTTTGTGTCTGTTTCTCTTGATTATGAACTCTTGATTCTTCATTGAGAGCAAAAACTGTCAAATTCATTTTTAAATTGTTTATTTATGTTTGACAGGGGAAGAGAGACAATGCACCAGTGAGGAAAGGGCAGAGAGAAAGAGGGAGACACAGAAGCTGAAGCAGGCTCCAGGCTCTGAGCTGTCAGCACAGAGCCCGACGCGGGGCTCGAACTCACAGATCGCGAGATCACGACCTGAGCTGAAAGCTGGAAACTTAACCGACCGAGCCACCCAGGCACCCCTCAAATTCATTTTTTTTTACCCTCAGGATCTCACACGGATCCTCAATTACTGATTGTTGAGGTGGTGACTGAGGCATTAATGGAGGTATCAGTGATGACAGTAGTGATACAGATGCCAAGGCCAATTCCAAAAGCTATATAGAATAAGAATGGCTCATATTAATAAGCACTTATTCTGTCACTCTGTTGGATGCATCAAATATATTAACTGTGAAATCCCAAAACTATCCTATGTGGTAAATACTCTGGTACCATGCTTCAGATGAAGAAACTCAAGTTTAGAGACGTAAGGAATTCTCTTGCTCATGGCATCACAGGTAGTAAGTGATATACTCAGAACTGCCTGAACTCAAAACTAATACCTTCAGCCTCAGCAGTATTCTCCTTCCTCATACAGTTGCATACTGTTGTATTTAGTCTGTTTTTCAGTGCATGATGGTGTAGTAGGAAAAGTACTACTAAACTGTCAAAAGCAGGATATTTAAGTCCTGGCTACCTCAGTTGCTAATTGAGCAAGCCATTTCGACATCTATATAATGGGAAATCCTTGCCTCACCTACCTGAGTTATACGACTGTCACAGATGAAGTATTTAGCAAACTGACAAATTAACTGTAACCAATCCTGGTCTTTCTGCTTCTACTTTTAGTCTCAATAAAATTTACGTCTTTCAGGTCAATTAAAAGGCTTGGTAAAAATTTTCCTTTGTGTAGGCAGATAAATTTATCCTTAAAATCTCAATATGAACCAAGAAGACTATGCAATATGATCACTTATTTATTGCTAAAGCTTTTGTTTTTTTTCACTTTTACAGTGGAAAACTCTGGCAAACACCACCAATCAGGACCACCGAAAGTGGGACGAAGTGACCTCATGTACCTCCCGGTGTGATGCACTGAAACACATCACTTTAGAGTTCTTCTACCAAAAATCTAATGAAAAACAATCAGACAAACTTTTTCTACAAGACAAGTGACCTAGACTCTGTAAAAATATCAGTGTCATCAGTCAGTTAAGCGTCCGACTTCGGCTCAGGTCATGATCTCAAGGTCCATGAGTTCGAGCCCGGCATCGGGCTCTGTGCTGACAGCTCAGAGCCTGGAGCCTGCTTCCGATTCTGTGTCTCCCTCTCTCTCTGACCTTCCCCTGTTCATGCTCTGTCTCTCTCTGTCTCAAAAATAAATAAACATTAAAAGAAAATTTAAAAAAAATATATCAGTGTCATCAAAGCCAAAAAGATTGGGGAACTATTCAAGGTTTACAGAGACTAAAGACACATAACTAAATACAATGCGTGATAATGAAAAAGTATGCTGCAGTAAATGGCATTATTGGGACAATTGGCAAAATTTTTGTAGATAGCATATATTAGATAAAATTACTGTAGCAATGTCAAACACCCTGAATATGATCAATGTATTTTGGTCAGAGAATGTGTTTCTCGTAGGAGATACCTACCACAATATTCAGGGATGAAGGGCCATAACGTCTATAACGTACTTTCAATCGTTTTTCCAAACAAATATAAATAATAAAAAAAAAAGGCTACATACTTATGCACGGACTAACATACTTAATTCACAGAGGATACCATATTGGGATAAAATGTCAAGTGGAAAAAAATCAGTTTTATTTGTACAATATGTTACTGATTTTCCACAAGAAGCCAAGAATCAGAGAAATCGAAATATAGGTCAGATGTAAAGCAGCATTCAAAGGTGCTGAGTATTAGAAGAATTCCTATAACATGTTTGAGAATCCACCCCATTTTTGAATCTAAGAGTGCCCCCGCCAGAGGAATTTCTGTGGTCAGTAGGGTTAGGCTGAGGACAACTCTCAGGTTAGCAATTCAGCGGAACACAATGCCTCCCTCGTCCCTGGCAACACCCCTAACACACTATGCCTAACACCTATGCCTAACACACTATGACCCTAATGCCAGGTGCAAGGAGATAACCCGGGCTGAGCCAGCCCTAACTTCGTGTGTGTGCGCGTTTGTGCGTGCGTTACTACTGCACATCTGATGCCCCAAAGTCCCCGGTGCTTAAGTACCTCCTGAGAGTAATTGAATACATAGATCCAAGGACGACTTAATGGTTGTTTACAGGGTGATTAGCAACGAAAAGGCCAGCAACGTTGCTCAGGACCGTCATTAATTCTACCACACCAGAGCTTGAAGAAACTGCTCTGAATCACTTCTCACTAGGCAGGCAGTGGAAGTTAAATGAACGAAGAGGGCGGGGGTCGGGGAGGGTCGACAGGAGCGGTCTTTAGAATTTCACCCGTTTAAACACAGAGAAGCAAACTGGTACCACCTAAAGCTCAGACGCGCTTCACAAACTCACGACCCGCCCATAACTTCCTAAAATTACCCAGCCAGCCGCGGGCAGTTGCAGTCCACTTCCAAGGCGGGGCCGGACCCTCCACGATGCACCCACGCCCTGGGAAGAAGTTTGCAAATGTGAGCGCCTGGGCGCCCCGCCGCCGCTCACCCCCCGGGTGCTCCGCGGCGTTCGGGGAGGCCGCCTGGGGCCACCCCCGCGCGCGGCCGGCGGGCTGGGACCGTACCTCGGGCGCGGGCGACGAGGCGCTGCGGGCGGCGTGGCCGGCCGGGTCCAGGCGCCTGGAGCCGGAGGAGCGGCCGCGGCTCATGGCGCGCTCGGAGCGCAGGCGACGCGGAGCGCAGGGTGCGGGTGCGGGTGCGCGTGCGCGCGCGTCTCCTCGGGCAACTAGCAAACGAGGGCCCGCGGCGCTCGCGGGCCCTGGCGGCGGGCGGGGCCGCGGGGCAGACCCAGATCCTGCGGACTGCGTCCTGCGGCGGCCTCGGACGCCCTGGCGGCCCCGTCTGGCCTAGGCTTGGTTGAGCGGCAGACACTCGCCAAAAGGCTGGGGGTCCCGGGTCTTCGCCGTGGGGCTGCCCCACGGGCGTGATTCCAGGTCTTGTCCTTCTGCCGGGCAGGCACAAGTGACAACGAGTGGTCAGTGGTATGGTCCACGTTACGGCGCTGGCGCGCCGGAGGTGTAGGAGGATGCTGACACAAAGGTGAAGAGCGTTTATGTAGCACCTGCTGTGTGCAGACGCTGTGCTCCTTCCAAGGCCGGCTTCCGGGGCGTGCAGCCTGTGAGCGTGTACAGGCCCTATGCTCAGCAGGGTCCCGTGCTTGGTTGAATGTTTGGCTGTTCCAGCCTTGGACTTCTTAACGATTTTGGAACACAGGCCCCTGTATTTTCATTTTGTACTGGTTTCTGCAAAGTAAGTAGCCCGTCCTGGTGAGTGTGCTTGCATTTAACCTTTTCAACAACCCCGCAGGAAACTGTAAGTAATAGTAATATTAGTGTTAGTAACAGCCATAACTTCTAGTTATGAAACACCGAAGTGTTCTTTTTTTTTTTATATATATATGAAATTTATTGACAAATTGGTTTCCATACAACACCCAGTGCTCATCCCAAAAGGTGCCCTCCTCAATACCCATCACCCACCCTCCCCTCCCTCCCACCCCCCATCAACCCTCAGTTTGTTCTCAGTTTTTAAATTTTTTTTTTTCAACGTTTATTTATTTTCGGGACAGAGAGAGACAGCATGAACGGGGGAGGGTCAGAGAGAGAGGGAGACACAGCATCGGAAACAGGCTCCAGGCTCTGAGCCATCAGCCCAGAGCCCGACGCGGGGCTCGAACTCACGGACCGCGAGATCGTGACCTGGCTGAAGTCGGACGCTCAACCGACTGCGCCACCCAGGCGCCCCTGTTCTCAGTTTTTAACAGTCTCTTATGCTTTGGCTCTCTCCCACTCTAACCTCTTTTTTTTTTTTTTTTTCCTTCCCCTCCCCCATGGGTTCCTGCTAAGTTTCTCAGGATCCACATAAGAGTGAAACCATATGGTATCTGTCTTTCTCTGTATGGCTTATTTCACTTAGCATCACACTCTCCAGTTCCATCCACGTTGCTACAAAGGGCCATATTTCATTCTTTCTCATTGCCACATAGTATTCCATTGTGTATATATACCACAATTTCTTTATCCATTCATCAGTTGATGGACATTTAGGCTCTTTCCATAATTTGGCTATTGTTGAGAGTGCTGCTATGAACATTGGGGTACGAAGTGTTCTTACAAGAGCTATTCTAAGTGCTTCCGAGGTAAAAAAATCTCCTCGAATAAAACAAGATTATGAAGTGGACATTAGAATGATCCATTGTTAGGATGAGGAAACAATCACAAGGAAATGAAATAACTTGTTCACGCGTACACAGCTAGCTGGTCAGGGGCAGAATGAGGATCAGACCCCAGACCACGGGCCTAAAGCACAGAGAAGGGAGCATCCTGCGGAAGGTTCCAGTCTTTGCAGCAGAGCTTAAAAATGGAGCCCCACTCACCTCACTTGAAAGCCCTCGGCGGACCTCTGTGCTGTTCTAAAATGAAATAAAATCAGAGAGATAGGAGTGCTTCTGGGATTCCATCCAGTTATCCCGCATGCATCCATTATTGGCCGAGGATTTCTTGGCCTTGACAATGGCTTTTGATTTTACAGTTAACCTTGCCACCTATCCAATCCATAATCACTTAAAAGGCTTTCACTTGAGCACCATTAAAAAAAAAAAATCCTTAAGGGAAACTGAGGCTTTCAGAAATGTATTAATAGTATAATTTGTGGGGGGCGCCTGGGTGGCGCAGTCGGTTGAGCGTCCGACTTCAGCCAGGTCACGATCTTGCGGTCCGTGAGTTCGAGCCCCGCGTCAGGCTCTGGGCTGATGGCTCGGAGCCTGGAGCCTGTTTCCGGTTCTGTGTCTCCCTCTCTCTCTGCCCCTCCCCCGTTCATGCTCTGTCTCTCTCTGTCCCAAAAATAAATAAACGTTGAAAAAATTTAAAAAAAAAAAATAGTATAATTTGTGGGAGTCTGGGTGGCTCAGTCAGTTGAGCATCCGACTCTTGATTTCTGCTCAGGTCATGATCCCAGGTTTGTGGCATAGAGCCCCCCACCCCTCCAGCTCCACACTGAGCCTGCCACCTGCTTAAGATTCTCTCTCTCCTTCTGCCCCTCTCTGCTGCTTGCTCTCTCTCTCTCTCTGAATAAAAATAAAAATATAATAGTATAATTTGTAATAACCGTGTTTTCAAGGTGCAGTTTCTCCTTGCAGTGGAATCGCTACACAGTTCTTAAATTTTCAATAAAAATACACTGCCCGAGGAAACACATAGTTGATGAAACCCCAAGTCACCTGGCAGAGAACCAAGCCGAGGAAGTCCCTTCTCTATTAATTCCAGCATCCAGTTGTTTCAGAATTCAATTTTATGAAGTCTAATTCTGGTCACGGTGGTCAACCGTGTAACTCTTCTTCATGACAACATAAGATATGAGAAGACTGAATTCCCACAGTCTTTTTAAAAGTCAGCATCGGTTAGGGTGCCTGGCTGGCTCAGTTGGTAGAGTGTGTGAGTCTCGACCTTGGGGTTGCAGGTCCAAGCCCTACATTGGGTGTAAAGATTACTTAAAATAAAAGTCTTTAAAAAAAAAGTCAGTATTGGTGATGGATGCATTAACTGACTAGTTGGGAGGAATCCTTTCACGATGCATATATACATCACCACTATACACACTTTGTGTATCCTACAATTGTATTTGTCAATTACACTAAAGCTGGGAAAAAAACAAATACACACAATGAAAACATTTTAATCAGTGTTAAAAATTTTTTTTCTCTGAGTAACAGCAATGCACTTCCGTGTAAGTGGGAGCAGGAAAAGTGCTGGGCTGGCCCCTGTCCGGATGCCTTTGAACTTTCTGGCATGTCAAGACATGAGTCCAGTGACTCTTCAAGGCAACATCTGATGATGTGTCCTTTGAGGGTTGAGAGGGAGGACTGAGTCTAGAGGGAGGCCTGAGCTGGACTGTGGAAAGGACCACAATTTGGGACCAGCTGGCACAATGCTGTAAAACATGCAAGCTGGCGGTGGGGGGACTCCGGGCATGATGACAGTTTAATTAAGAAAGGGAGGGAGATAAGAATGAACAAAGCAAGTTCCAGCCTAGATTTCTCACGAAACTGCACGTGTGGATAGTATATTATGATCCATCATACCTCGGTACAGACTTCTGCTTTCCTTTATAACAACAACAGAGGCAGAAAGCTACCAGCTGTGTGACCTAGTACACCTCCTGGAAATGCTTCTTCCAGATTCAATGCCAGGCTGAATTTGGGCCATGGTGTCTAGGAACTCTTCTGCTGCTCAAGTTTTGGAAGAGCACTGTTAGGAAGTTGCACCCAGAGGAAGACAACGGTACAACAGTAGGCGGGATGCATTGGAGGAGGTGGAGGCAGGGCGAGGAGGTCTTCAGGATGGGCTGTTGGGGACCCCCTGAGATTTGGCTCTGGTAGGAATGGGGGTGGAGGTGAGGAGGAGAGGGACGATCTGGAGTCTGAGCACCCAGCCGGACTGGAAGTGGAGTGAGGCCTGAGAGGCTGCAAGGAGATAAAGCAGAGGAGAGAGGAGGAGAGTTCGGCTTGGGACACATTTAGTCTGCGGTTCTGATAGGGGAAGGCAAATATTTTGCAGTTTGGGAACAGGCAGTCCTGGGCACATCCAGCATAAACCAGAATCTCCAGCTCATTCTGCTATAATGTTAAATTTTATCCTGAAATGTGTTTATAAACCTGGCACGCTAAGGTATATGTTAAATAAACACGAACTCTGAGACGAGATAAAAATGCCTCCTAAGGAGCTCTGGGAAAATGCAGAACTATCTATCAGGCGCCCGGGTGGCTCGGACAATTAAGCCTCCAACTTTGCTCAGGTTACGATCTCAGGGCCTGTGGGTTCGAGTCCCGCGTCGGGCTCTGGGCTGACAGCTCAGAGCCTGGAGCCTGCTTCAGATTCTGTGTCTCCCTCTCTCTGCCCCTCCTCCTGCCACGCTGTCTCTCTGTCTCAAAAATAAATAAAACACGACACACAAAAAAAACCCTCTCTCCAGCACTTGAGGTCTTATTCCCTTGTGATGTCACATGTTTATTGCTCTGGTCTCTCCTTTTCTTTGTTTGCTGGTTTGTCTCACAAGGTATACGTGTTTCTCATGGCAAAATTCGTAATATGACAATAAATTTGGGGGCTTTCGACTTGTATTTAGAAACCTGTCACGGAAACCACTCCTATAACATGTTAGTTGTCTAAAGCTTGTTTTAAACGAGTATTATCTGATTTAAATATTTTCCTAAACAACTGAAGGAAACATGCAAACAACCAGTGTTAGTCAAAAGCATCAGATTAAGAAATTATGAAATTCTCCAAAGAAAAATGGAGTGATAATGGTTACAAAAATATTTTGGCTGTTACACAGCAAGATAATCTTTAAAAGAGAGGTTAACAGTATGGAAAGGATATCACTGCTGTATTATCGCTTTAGCAGAGGTATCACTGAAGAATTAGAACTGATCTACGTAGTTGGGTCAGACAAAAAGCCAGCCCCTCCTTGGGAGCTGGAAATCATAGACTACCAAGTGAAAATGTTGTAGGGTCAAGCATTTCCCCTGCTTTAACAAAGTTGGCAATCAGTGGGTTCACCCTTAAGTGAAATCAGATTATAAATGAAATCTAGTTCTCCGAGAACTAGAAAGAACCAGCAAAGTATAAACTTTGCTGGAGGGGGGGGGGGGCGGGAAGCACCAGCAAAATATACACTTGTGTGAGAGATCTTTTCCTTTTATAAAAATAGTAAAAGTCCTTGGGTTTATCTCTGGACTTTGAGGCCCTCAAACAGACGTCAAGTGAACGGCCACTGGAGCCAGGCTGCCTGAGATGAAATCTTGGCTTACTCTCATTCTAAATTGCTTAGAACTTTGGAAGATCACAGTCTTAAAAATGAGCACTGGGTGTTGTATGGAAACCAATTTGACAATAAATTATATTTAAAAAATCATTTTTTTAACTACCCCATATATACAAACAAATTCTTAAAACATTTTCTTTCCTTTGAGAAAATAACGGATTCAGACAGTTTGTAGGGAGCAGCTGGAAGCAAGAGACATGCCTTATCCCCAAGAACTTAGAAATCAGTTGGCTTCACCGGATTAAACAAAACGGAGATATGCAAGACACTTTATAAGGACACTATTTCCCCAGCCAAGACAGAACTCTAACTGAATACATTAACATATATAAAGAAGGAATGTGGTAATCACAATAGAGGTTATTGTACAATGGGAACTCAGGGGAAAGGCAGTGGACCTCAAATGTTAATACTGTCTTGTCCACTTGATACTTAATTTCTCACCGAAATTAATAAATGAGACTTTGAGTTTTAGAAGATCCAGATTCCATGCCCCAAGCCTGCAAACCTGTGGCTACAGTCTCCCCATCCATTCACAGGACATGTCAGGAATGTTCCAGAAACAGGACCCTCATGTCACAGTATACTCTAAAACAGCAATGAAAAAAAATGAACGCAGTTCTTCAGGATCCCTTTGCTCCCACAAGTTGGACCAATGGGTCTTGAAGGACGAATGTTAAAAATTCCACCAAAAAATATGATAATTTGCCAAACATTCCATTAAATCAACTTTTAAAAGCAAGTGTGGTTTCTAAATTAAGCAAAACCCCAGCTTCTTCTAGATCTTTAAAATGTCTTTGTTATTTTGGAAACTCTTATGGCTTTGGGTGGGGAGTGTGGGATTTTCCTGACCCTATTTTAGACACGCTTGAAATTTCTTTTAAAATAATGCCAACTTTCTTTCAAAAATCAACAAATAATTCTTGTTAATAAGACATTTGTAAAAGTTGAGGGTGAAAAGTTTCTCATATGCTCTGCTCTGGCTTGTCAGGATTGGTTCTGGCTTTTGCTGAGGTTTTCACAAAAATAACCAAAACCATTTTGATGATTTTTCTGATTCAGACCAGGCTACATTTTATTAGCAATTGAGATTTAGCCAACTATGTTCATATGATATATATTAAAACTATAATGTATAAAGCGATCCTCATCTACTCGTCTCAACAATATCATAAAAATAAATTAGCCTAATTTTTGAAAAGAGATTTTTATCTTCTGCTGAGTTCAGAGACTTAGCCTCAGTTGAAAATAACCTCTTTATAAGCTTGCATTACTAGTCATAAATGTCCTTGGTCTATAAAGCTTCCTCTAATAAAAGAGAAAGAGAAGGAAGAAAGATACAGAAAGTTGAGCACTCAGCTAACCATTTCTTTTTTTTTTTTTTTTTAATGAATGCCTCAGCCTTCCCAAGGACAGATGTCTCTTGAGGTTGTTCCTCAAAGCTTCATCGTTGATACAAAACACTGATTTATGAGAATAAACTGCCTTTATTTCATTGGATCAATCAGCCACAATTACTTATTACCGATGCCATACAGAGCAGTGACCAGGAGGTACAGTGAGTTAAAAAGAGAGGAAAAGGTATTTACGTCTAACCTCAAGGACTTTCAGATTAATGAGGAACCGTAAGATATGGAAAAGAGGAAAACCAAAAAAAAAAAAAAAAAAAACACACAACCACAGACAAAACCAGTCACTGAGCGATATTGAAAACGTGGCAAGTCATAGCTGGAGTTGTAGAAGGACCTGGTGATAGCCAGAGAAAGACTTCACTGGGGAGCTGCATCCAACTCCACAAGATAAAATGAGAAAAAGTAAGACTTTTCTAATTCAGCACATCATGCTTCAGGCTGCGCCACTGTATAAGCACCTATGTGAACAAAACTCCCTGAATCCGTTGTTAGACACTGCAGTGTTCACACGTAGTCACAGAAACTCCGACATCAATGTAGCCTGACTTGCCCCAAAGCAAAACCAAATCCAAGGCCCAAGCTTGTGTTTTCCAGTTTTGACATTGCAATCATACATGTGTCGGAGACTGGTAAGCTATTCACCGAGCCTGGGTAGGCACGGCCTTTGGTTTGTGGCTGGAGAAGCGTGTGGCTTCCGTGTCTGCTCTAAAAAGCTCGTGAGTGATCCCATGTGCCCTCTCTTCTCCTGTCTTCTGGCTAGACCCTGATTCCAGGATGACCTCCACATATTGAAGGTGGTACAGCCTCCAACAGCCTGGACCCCTGAATATCTGCATAGAGCAGATAACGCCCTTACTTCCCACATACACGCATCCTGGGCAACTGGATTTCCTAAGAGTACATTCTATTCTGTTAAACCACTGAGCTTCAACAACTAGCATCACCTTAACTATACAATGTGTCCTTTTTAAAACACAGAAAACTAAAACAAAGAGATGTGTCATCCTGTTGAACTATGTCGGAGAATGTTAGAAATTTATGAAAGGAGTTGTATTATGAATTCATATTTATTTTTTATGTATTTTTTAAGTTTACTTATTTTTTTTAATTTATTATTATTATTTTTTAACGTTTATTTATTTTTGAGATAGAGAGAGACACAGCATGAACAGGGGAGGGGCAGAGAGAGAGGGAGACACAGAATCTGAAACAGGCTCCAGGCTCTGAGCAGTCAGCACAGAGCCCGATGCGGGGCTCGAACTCACGGACCGCGAGATCATGACCTGAGCCGAAGTCAGACACTTAACCGACCGAGCCACCCAGGCGCCCCTAAGTTTACTTATTTAGATACAGAGACAGCATGAGCGGGGGAGAGGCAGAGAGAGAGGAAGAAGAGAGATAATCCCAAGCAAGCTTTACACCATCAGCACAGAGCCCGACATGGGGCTTGAACTCACGAAACCATGAGGTCATGACCTAAGTCAAAACCCAGACGCATAACCGACTGAGCCACCCAGGCGCCTCTCATATTTATTTTTTTTTAAGTAAAAGATAAAACATCTGCATGGTGAGTAAAATTAAACCTGTAAGTATAGATATAGTTAGAAAAAAACATGGAGAGATAAAATTATTTGAGGGAAAATTTTTTTTTAACCAATCTGTAATAGAAATAGCTGTTCGGTTCTCACCCCATCTGCCTTGGCAGCCATGCCCCCTGTAGCGAGGGCCAGAATAGCTTCTGTCTCAGGTGGAGGCTCTTCATTCATCGAATAAGAAGGTTTTGAATGGATGGTTTCCCACAAAGTAACCCCCCCCCCTTCTTTTTTTCTGTGTAACACTTCAGTGAAATTCACAGGGAAGAAAATATACAAAACAGATCATCCTGGCACTGCTCTGGTTGAAGTACAATTGAGTATGTTGCTCCAGCCCCAAACTGCTCCTGGTGCCCCTGGAAACAACAAAACCCCAGGGGCACTTAGGAGCATAGTTTCAAAGCCACACTTTACATTAATTCAATCACAAACTACTAGGTACGGTCACACTAAACATCCTTAGTTTCTCTTATAACTTGTAACAATTGCTTTGCCTTGTACCAGTTTATCTGCACGTCTGGAAATTATTTCAATTTTCAACCTACGTAATGTCTTACCTAATACATTCCATTTTCCTTTAAACTATTTAAAAAAATTTTTTTTCAACGTTTATTTATTTTTTGGGGGACAGAGAGAGACAGAGCATGAACGGGGGAGGGGCAGAGAGAGAGGAAGACACAGAATCGGAAACAGGCTCCAGGCTCTGAGCCATCAGCCCAGAGCCTGACGCGGGGCTCGAACTCACGGACTGCGAGATCGTGACCTGGCTGAAGTCGGATGCTTAACCGACTGCGCCACCCAGGCGCCCCAAACTATTTTTTAACATTCATCCTCCTTCCATTTTTCACTGCCATCCGCCTAGTTCAGGCCCAGATTGCATGACTCCTTTGCCTCAGTTTCTCCCAGTCTCCCAATCCATCCTGCACACATTCTCTTGAGACCTCTATGGTCAGAGCTGACCTGGTCCCGGGACTTCCCCTGACCATTCAATCCTGTCTTAAATAGTCTCTTCTCCTTCTACCCCGCTACCCAGAGTATATCGCTTCCTCACATTAAATCGTAAATAAACTTGTTTGTTTGCCCTCACTAGATATAAGCCACTTGAGGATGGAATTTTTATTTTGCTCATTACTACATCCCAACACCTGAAACAGTACATATCATGTATTTGTTGCTCAGTAAATAATTCTATAAATGAATAAGTAAATACCCCAGAGTATATAGCACCTGAATATTACTCTTTTCAGCTCAAAAACATTCAGACTCCAACCTTAGCAAGCCCTGTTGCCCTTATGCAGCCTTCTTTCCCCTCTGAGTCTCCTGGATGTTGATACGGCAACACAGATGATTCTCAAAGGCATTACATGAAGGGAAAGACACCAATCTCGAAATGTCTGTATTGTATGATTCCATTTATATGACATTCTCAAAAGGACAAAACTTTAAGGGCAAAGAACAAGATCTGTGGTGCCAGAAGTTATGGGTGGGGATAGAGGCGACTCTATAAAAGAATAGCAGTAGGGGGAATTTTAGAGGGTAACAGAACCGATCTGTATCCTGACTATAACGTTGGTCAATAATCTATACATTTGATGAAATTCATAGAATTGAACTCCAAAAGAAAACAGGAAAAAAATAAAATAAAATATAGAAGCGCCTGGGTGGCTCAAAGTGCCTGACTTCAGTTTAGGTCATGATCTCATGGTTCGTGAGTCCTAGCCCCACATCGGGCTCTGTGCTGACAGCTCGGAGCCTGCTTCGGATTCTGTGTCTTCCTTTCTCTCTGCTCCTCCCCCACTCACGCTCACTTTCTGTCAGTCTGTCCATCTCTCTCTCTCTCTTTCTCAAAAATAAATAAAATGGGGGCGCCTGAGTGGCTGGCTCAGTCAGTTAAGCATCCGACTTCGTCTCAGGTCATGATCTCGCGGTTTGTGAGTTCAAGCCCTACATCGGGCTCTGTGCCGATGGCTCAGAGCTTGGAGCCTGCTTCGGATTCTGTTTCCCTCTCTCTTTCTGCCACTCCCCTGCTGGCATTCTATCTCTCTTTCAAAAATAAATAAACATTAAAAATATTAAAATAAACATTAAAAAATTAAAAAATAAATAAAATATAGATATGTAAGAAAAATAGTTTTTAGTCCTGTGTGTCCTAAGATCCAGAAAAGTTGAGTTTTTGCTCTCCCCCATCTCTTGCTATGATTTTCCGGCCCCCTGCTATAACCTCTCCTATAACCTCTCCTGTTTCTATCCCCTCCTTGCTAAGTCTGTCTGTAGTGGACTCTCCACGATGAAGGTCTTTTGCAACAAAACTGCCAGATTGATCTTTCTAGAACATGACTTTTACCACTTCCCTCCTCAGAAACTTTCAGCGGCTCCCTATCACCTACAGCGGTGGTTTCCAAGCCTTTCTCCTTTTAAAGCCAATGAATCCTTGTCAGATGCAGTCTTTCTCAGGAGCCCAGTATGCAGAAGAGACTAATTTGGAGATTCCCCTGGTCACCCAGTTGACACCCCATGATTTCCATCTTACACACCACCCCAAACCCCCAAAGTATCTCCACAGAACCCCTAAGAACTCCTAGAAGGACTAGTTGAGTCACCAGTTGAGAAGGACCAGTAGTCACAAGGACAAGACCTAACTTTTTAGATCTGGGTTTCTGATCTCTAAGCTCTTACTATTGGTCCTAAAGAATTTATGGGACCATAGAAAGGTCAGAGAACTGGCAGATTTGGGATTCAAGCCCCAATCTAACCACTGACCAGCTCTGAGGACCTTGTTGAGCCTCTGTTGCCCCACAGATCAAGTTAAGGTAATAATAACCTCTCAGAGTGCTCTTGTGACGACACCACATAGTATGTGAATTCTTCTGTAAAGTACAAAGTGCTTTGCAAAATGCGTGATAGAATATTATTATGGGAGACAATGTAAGTGGTGGCAAAAAATATGGGTTTGGGCCCTTTTGACCTTGTTCATGTACAGGTTCTGTTGCTGCCGTTGGAGTTTCTTATTCTCTCAGAGTCTTAATGCATGTGTAAAATGGAGCAAATACAGTATCACATTAGGACATAAAAACCTCCAGAGGAAGAAGAGGGTTATCTCTTTCCATAAGCCTCTTTTTTTTTCTATACTGTGCCTTTTATTCCCATGACTTATTCATTCCATAACTGGAAGCCTGTACCTCCCACTCCCCTTCACCCCTTTTCCCCATCCCCCCACCACTCTTCCCTCTGGCAACCATCAGTTTGTTCTCTGTGTTCATAGGTCTGATTCTGCTCTTTGTTTGTTCATTTGTTTTGTTTTTTAGATTCTACATATGAGTGATCTGTATGGTATTTACCATTCTCAGTGTGACTTATTTCACTTAACATAACACCCTCCAGATATTACCCTTGGAGTCCTGTTGGGAAGCCAGGCTCCTCAATATAATAAAATATTTCTCCATTCCATGAAGAATTTCTGTCTGTAGTATCTACAGTCTACAATTATGGAATATTTTCAATTGTTGTAACCAAAAATAAATCATATCCTTCGGTTCTTACCAACATATCCAATTATATCTCTATCAATCTATCTGTAACATTAAGTAGCAGAATAATCGAACACCTAACTGGAAACCACATGGTTAATTAGTGACCGAGTTGGGACAGGCATTCAGTTTCCTTGCCCCAGTTACCAAGGCTTTGAACAAGAACCCACCTCAGTAATGGAAGGTAGTGATGGATCTTCTCTAAGATGACCATTATTGGGGTTTCAGAAATTCAAATCCCTTTCTGTTTAGGAACTGATGGGAAAGGAAACAGAAGTATAGAATTAAGGCCTATTTTTACAGATTAATATAAAAGTGAGCCTCATTTCATTTGCTATGGAAGACAAGGCAAGAATTGAGATCATTGATTTGAACGGATTTGGGATTCCACCAAGATAGCAAAACCATTTTTATATCATCCCTCTGGTTGGAAGAATGAGCCAGTGCATTCTTGTGAAATCACTTCCATCTGTTCACAAAAATAATTTCCCTTCAAAATAACTCCCCACTTGTTTTCAGCTGGTTGGTGGCCTGAAAGATGAGAGGCTTCCATTTCATTGCTGGATCTGCTGATGCTCAGCCCTTTGCACCAAATTCTTAGAGACGGCTCACTCTCCCAGTGTGATGTGCAGCCTGTTGTAAAATTCCACGAGTTCGTATGTGTCCAATGGTACAAAATGTAATGATACAGAAAAACAATCCCTATTTCTGCCCCGCCCATTCCTGATCATTATTCTAAAACGTTATCACTGATATTTAAAGCTCAGGTTTTTTTCTACTTCTACTAAGCCTTCAACATACTAATCATTTGTAGTATGACTTATGATGGGCATAATCGCATGACTCAAATTTCCAATGATAGTATATTTACTCATTTTTTTAAAAAATTAATTACGTGCTAATTAATTATGCTAAAGGAATAATAAATTCAATAAAAGCCATAACTTGGGGCGACTGGGTGTCTCAGTCAGTTAAGCGTCTGACTCTTGGTTTTGGCTCAGGTCGTGATCTCACGGTTTCTTGGGTTCGAGCCCCGCATCTGGCTCTGCACTGGCAGCATGGAGCCTGCTTGCGATTCTCTGTCTCCCTCTCTCTCTAACCCTCCCCCACTAGCACTGTCTCTGTCTCTCTCAAAATAAATACATAAACAAAAAAAAATTTTTTTTAAAGCCATAACTTGAGTTTTGGAGTTTAGCAGATTGGAGTTTAACTTTGGCTCTATCATTAACTAGTTAACTGGCCTTGTGCCCAGTTACTTGAAATCACTGAGACTCAGTGCTCCCGTATGTATAATGGAATACAAATATTTGCCTCCAGGATTTTTAGGAGGATGTCCTTCCACATTATGAGTAAAGCACTTAATACTGAGCCTGGAACATAGTACTCCACAAATGATATGTATTCTGATTATAGCACATCTATATATACTTCATATTCACTGACTGTCAATAATTATAAAATTGAAAACACATGTAAAAGAAATTGTGTTGAATTTTACTTCTTGCTTTATACTTTAAATGGCTTTCTGACTTCTGATTGTCAGGATCTTTAAAATATTTTTAAGAGTTCTGGGTGGCTCAGTCGGTTAAGCATCTGACCCTCAATTTCAGCCCAGGTTATGATCTTACAGTTTATGAGTTCAAGCCCTGCATTGGGCTTTGTGCAGACAGTGTGGAGCCTGCTTGGGAATCTCTCTCTCTCTCTCTCTCTCTCTCTCCCTCTCTCTGTTCCCCATCAGCTGTCTCTCTCTCTGTAATTAATAAATAAAAACTTTAAAACACATAAAGAAAATAAAATACTCTTAAGAGTTCTAAATAGGAAAAAACATTCCAAGTACTTTTTCATCTCTTAAAAAAATCTCCTAATAGTAAAGTTAAGGACAACTCAACCCATGTGCACATGTCACATCTTTCATTTCTTTTATTTTTTTTAAGGACCCATGGTAGGTACCAAGCTGGATAGTAGAGGATTAGCATTAAGTGAAGTTTGAGATGGGAAGAAAAAATGCTGTATAATGTGTTTCCTCTTCGGCTCAAAACAAAACAAAACCAAAACCAACCAACCAAACCCTATAAAAATAAATCCTGTCAGGGCTCCTGGGTGGCTCAGTCGGTTAAGTGTCCGACTTCGGCTCAGGTCCTGATCTTGCAGGTCGTGAGTTCGAGCCTGGCATCAGGCTAAGAGCCTGGAGCCTGCTTCAGATTCTCTCTCTCTCTCTCTCTCTCTCTCTCTCTCTCTCTCTCTCTCTTTCTCTGTCCCTCCCGTGCTCACACTCTGCACTCTCTCTCTCTCTCTCTCTCTCTCTCAAATAAACATTTTTTAAAAATTTAATAAATCAATCCTGTTATGGGGCGCCTGGGTGGCTCAGTCGGTTGAGCGTCCGACTTCAGCTCAGGTCATGATCTCACAGTTCGTGAGTTCAAGCCCCACGTCGGGCTCTGTGCTGACAGCTCAGAGCCTGGAGCCTACTTCGGATTCTGTGTCTCCCTCTCTCTCTGACCCTCCCCTGCTCTTTTGTCTCTGTCTCAAAAATAAATAAATAAATAATTAATTAAAAAAAAAAAATCCTGTTATGTCTTCCGCCAGCTTTATGAAAAGGAAAGGAGAAAAATCAGAGCAGGTGTTCTTAACTGTTTTTGTGCCATCAACTTCCCAGATAAAGTGTCTTGATTTTTGACATAATAATGAAACAATAATTTAAGATAACTGTAATGCAATAGGAAAGATGTATGATTTCCACAGGTGACAAAGGTACAGGTACCCTTAATATTGCTAAAGTTCAGGTCTTATATACAAAATGGAAGGAAATACCTGAGGAAGCCAGGTAAAAACCTAAAAATGTGCTCATTATAATTGCAACTGTTTAAATATAGAATAATATGAAAGGAAATGAGTTGAAAATTTGAGATTGAATTATAGACATTCTAAAACTTTTTTTTTTTTTGCCAATATTGCTGCAATTAAAAATCATTAAAGATCATTAAACCATGAAAAAATTTAAACCTGACATAAAAAACTGAAGGAAATACTAAATTGCAATTCGGGATTAATGAAAATAAAGATGACATTTTTTCCCAACCACGTTTGCAGACCGCCTGGATATTGCTTTTCTTTTTTTTTTTTTTTAACTTTATTTATTTATTTTGAGAGAGAGAGAGAGGAGAGAGAGAAAGCAAGTGAGGGCAGGGCAGAGAGCAAGGGAGAGAGAATCCCAAGCAGGCTCCATACTGTCAATGTAGAGCCGGATGAGGGGCTCGAACTCCCAGACCGTGAGGTCATGACCTGAGCCAAAATCAGGAGTCAGACATTTACTGACTGAGCCACCCAGGCGCCCCCCGCCTGGATATTTCTGATGAACCCCTTGGACACCACTCAAAAAATTTCTACACTGAAAGCATACCATGCCCCATTCCTATCTTCTTTTTTCTTTATTAATTTTTTCTAATGTTTATTTCTTTTTGAGAGAGACAGAGACAGGATGCAAGTGGGTTGGGGCAGAGAGAGAGGGAGGCACAGAGTCTGAAGCAGGCTCCAGGCTCCAAGCTGTCAGCACAGAGCCTGACGCGGAGCTTGAACTCACAAGCTGTGAGATCATGACCTGAAGTCGGATGCTCAATCGACTGAGCCACCCAGGCGCCCCACATTCCTATCTTCTTAAACGTAAGGTACATTTGGAATATTTAGTTCCCTTAAATTTTCTCAATCACAGTAAAAATTAATTTGCTGTATTAAAATTTACAAAACAAGGAAACAAATGTGGTAGTGCTTTTTCCCTTCGAGCAAAGGTTAAATGAACAGAAAGCAATTATTTTTACTTTCTTACAAAGTTTTTTTCTAGTGTGACTTTTCTATATTGTTAACAGAATTCTATTTCTTTTTTTCTACTTTCCCCGAGTATTCATTTTATTTTCAAATTCATCTACTTTGCTATATTTCTATGATAAACCACTATAATATTTTGTGGCAAAGATTATATGTATACATAAAATTTTGGCCAAGAAAGGAATGAAGTTGAAACCACAAGAATGTGTGCAGTCAACAATGAAAATTATACTGTGCCAGTTCTTGCTAAAATCTCTGCTAAATAGTAGAAGGAAAATCCAGCCACTTTATTATGCTAAAGGATCTCCCCCTTGTGCCTAAACTCTGTATTGAACTTAAGCAGGATTGAAAGTCATGATATATGGCATGACTTTAAAAAAAGAAAGTAAGGAAAAAAGTGACTTCCCTTCTCATATCAAGCAATTACTCAATATTGAGGGTTTGGGGCTACAAGTCTAATACCATTCTAGCAAGACCAGAATAATTGAGTGGCTTCAAATAATTTGCAGTAACTGAAGACTTGCAAATATTTTTTTAAATGTTTATTTATTTTTGAGAGAGACAGAACGCAACCAGGGGAGGGGCAGAAAGAGAGGAAGACACAGAATCCAAAGCAGGTTCCAGGCTCTGAGCTGTCTGCACAGAGCCCAACACAGGGCTCAAACTCACAAACCTTGAGATCATGACCTGAGCTGAAGTCGGACGCCCGACCGACTGAGCCACCCAGGCGCCCCAAAGACTTGCAAATCTTAATGAGGGTTAGTTGTCTGAAGATGTTCATTTCAGCCTCTTTTATAATAGCAAAGATTTTGAACAATCTACATAGCAAAAGAGAATACGATCTAGTTCTATGATGAAATGTTTGTGACCATTACAAATCACATTTTTGAGGAATTTTCAACAATGGCAAATTGATCACAATATAATATCGAAGGAATAAAACAGTATTTAAAGAGGTATATATTTATGGAAAACTCCCAATTATATAATATATACTTCTTTATTCATTCAACAAGTACTAAATGATCTAATTGATCAGGCTAACAGAACATTTCATCCTTCAGACTTCAATCTGGTGACCTCAATCACTCAGAGGTTTAAAAAATTATTTAAGGGGTACATGGGTGGCTCAGTTGGTTAAGCATCTGACTCTTGATTTCAGCTCAGGTCATGATCTCACAGTTCTTAGGATCAAGCCTGCTATCAGCACAGAGCCCACTTGGGATTCTCTCTCTCCCTCTCTCTCTGCCCCTCCCTGACTCTCTCTCTCTCTCTCAGAATAAATAAATATTCAAAAAAGCATTTCAAATGCTAAAATGTATCACCTATTAATCAGTCATTCATTCCACCAACCGTGTGTGGGGCAAATACAAAGAAGCCACAGTGGGGAGCTGCCCCAAGGAATGCACAACTAATGGGATTCAACACTTTAGAAATGTCTTCTGTACGAACTGATTTTCCTCCCTATTTCCTAAAAGGTCTGAAAATGGAGCGGATATTCTATAAACTAAAAGGAGGGAATGTGACCCACCAAGGAAAATCAGGAAGGAAGAACGAGGTGAATGGTGGTGTCTAAGGGATGGTTCAGCTTAAATTTATGTTCCACTCACAACAGCATCTGTCTGTCTGCAAGTTACCCTGCAGGAAGGGAAAAGATCAGGTTTTACAGAATACCCAGATGGCCGCTAGGGGGTGCCAGAATGCTAATATCTCTGCATGACTCCTTTTCCTAGGGGACCGGGGATTTGAGATTGAACATAGTTCAAGTTGACCAGAAATAACTTTTCCTTTTCCAGTAAAATGGTCAGAATGTGACAGGTTACATGATTAATAGGATACCAGGGATTAGAAATCAAGTATTTATGAGTCCCAGGCCATTACTGAGTCCCAGGCCAGACTGCTACCCAAGGGGAAAAAACAAAAACAAAAGCCCCCACAAACTTCTCTCTCTCCAGGAGGGACTAATCAGTGAATTAGAAAAAAGTAAAATGACAGTAAGAATAACAAGGAAACCAACTAACCAGACAAAAACTTCAGGAGTTGGAAAAAATACTTCGGAATTAAAAAAAATAAAATAAAAATGACTTTTCAGACAGTATGATCCTGCTTTTTTACCTTAGAAATGTAGAAAATATGTCTGTCTATGGAGGAAAACTTAGAAATACATACATAAAGGGGTGCCTGCACGGCTCAGTTGGTTAAGCGTTTGACTCTTGGTTTCCGCTCAGGTCATGATCTCACGGTTCCATGAGTTTGAGCTCCACATGGGGCTCTGCACTGATGGTGTGGAGCCTGCTTGGGAATCCTTCTCTCCATCTCTCTTTGCCTCTCTCTCAAAATAAATAAATAACCTTTAAAAAAAGAAATGCATACATAAAAATCAACAGGGGTATTTAAAGGTGATAGGATTATGCTCTTGTTTTTCCTATTTTTCCCTTCTGCTTTATTCATTTTCTATAATCTCAAGACATCACTGATTGCTTACCATAAGAGTCAGACATTACATTAAAGCTTCATTTAAGTAATAAGAGATGCATGTGTAGAAGTGTTCAGTCTTTCCCTTCCCTACCCTCCAGTTCAGAAAAGAGAGAGAGAGGAGAAGAAAAGTTTTATGGAGGGAGAGATTCCAGAACAAGACTCATTGGGGGGTTTGGGCAGAAAAATGGGTGGGAGAGGGAATTTTAATAAATAGAACTCTGAATTATGTTTTTGATCCACTCTGGAATTTTCTTAAAAAAAAGTAAAGAGTTTGAACTATGTTGATATTGTCTTTTGTGATGGGTGTTTCTTTTACATAAACATGACCGTGAGGTTGAACAACCAAGGTCTGGCTTGATAAAGATTCAAAAACATTACTGCATTTTATCCAACACAAAATACACCTCAAATTATAGAAAGAAAAAAAAAAGCTGGATCATTTCAATAAATCTTGTCCATTTGCTGGGGCACCTGAGTGGTGCAGTTGGTTACATGTCTGACTTCGGCTCACGTCATGATTTCATGGTCTGTGAGTTCAAGCCCCGCATGGGGCTCTGTGCTGACAACTCAGAGTCTGGAGCCTGCTTTGGATTCTTTGTTTCCTTCTCTCTCTGTCCCTCCCCACTCAAACTCTGTCTCTCAAAAATAAGCATTAAAAAAAAAAATCTTGGGGCGCCTGGGTGGCTCAGTCGGTTAAGCATCCGACTTCGGCTCAGGTCATGATCTCGCGGTCCGTGAGTTCAAGCCCCGCGTCAGGCTCTGTGCTGACCGCTCAGAGCCTGGAGCGTTTCAGATTCTGTGTCTTCCTCTCTCTCTGACCCTCCCCCATTCGTGCTTTGTCTCTCTCTGTCTCAAAAATAAATAAACGTTAAAAATTAAAAAAAAAAAAAATCTTGTCCACTGTTGTTTCATCAGAGAGTAACATAAACCCATGGAGTATAAACCACCAACCTCACCTAATTATTTACCTGCCCTTCATCTATATTTCCATAATGTACATAAGATACTGGGTCTATGTCTTGATAAAAATGTATTGCATGAAATGTATAACCTGTATTCAAGAGCTACTTCATGCTTAACCAAGTATGACATCAGCAGTTGAAACAATTGCAGATGCTATTTTGGGAGTTTCCCCAAATCACTCAGCTCTTCAGGGGGAACACCCCTAACTGACCTCCAAGCCTGGTGGGTTGAAATACGTGAGGGAGCGGAAGACTATAGACAGAGCCCTGACCATTGGGTGTTTCAGTCCCTCACTGCAGCGGCCCTCAAGTGGATGTTAAGAAGCAGTTCAAAAACCAAGGCTTTGCAACAAAAGAAAAAATACATAGAAGGACTTTATCAAAGTAGAAAACTTTGGTGCTGCAAACAACGCCATCAAGAAAGTGACAAAACAACCCACAGAATGGGAGAAAATATTTGCAAATTATGTATCCAATGAGACCTTGTATGCAGAATATATAAAAACTCTTACAGCTCGGTAATAAAGATAATCGAATTTTAAAATGGGCCAATGAATTAAAAAGACGTTTCTCCAAAGAAGATATGCAAATGGCCAATCGGCTCAAATACGCTCAGATATGCTCGCCGTTAGTCATTAGGGAAATACAAATCAAAACCACAAGAGACCACTTCACAGCCAGGAGCACAGCTGCCATGGGCTCTAGCGTGTACTTCTAGGCGTGTCCCCAAGAGGGCTGAAACCCAAGAGGACTGAAAACCTACAGCTACAACTGATGAGCTTGAAGCCAGTCACGAAGACCACATATTTTCTGATTCTTATTTATATAGGAAATGTCCAGAACAGGGAAGCCCACAGAGACCAAAAGTCAATGACTAGTTGCCAAGAGCTGAGAAGAGAATGAGGAATGACCGCTAACAGGCACAGGGATTCTTTGAGGAGTGACAAAAACGTTTTGAAATTAGAAATCAAATTTCTGGTCATGGTCGCACAACTGTGAATATACTAAAATACCATACACATTAAATGGATGAATTGTATGTGAATTACATCTCAAGAAAGCTGGTTTTAAAAAAGATTCAAAAATGAAAAAGGGACCCTTGTGCACCGTTGGTGGGAATGTAAGTTGGTGCAGCCACCGTGGAAAACAGTATGGAGGCTCCTCAAACCATTAAAAAAATAGGAATATATAGGGCGCCTGGGTGGCTCAGTTGGTGGAGAGTCCGACTTTGGCTCAGGTCATGATCTTGCAGTCTGTGAGTTTGAGCCCTGCATCAGGCTCTGTGCTGACAGTTCAGAGCCTGAAGCCTTTTTTGGATTCTGTGTCTGCCTCTCTCTCTGCACCTCCCCAGCTCATGCTCTGTCTCTCTCTGTCAGAAATAAACATAAAAAAAAAAATTTTTTTTAATAGGAATATAAAAATAGGAATATACCCAGTAATTCCCCTATTTACACAAAGAATAAGAAAATACTAATTGAAAAAGATATATGCACCCCTATGTTTACTATAGCATTATTTATAATAGCCAAGATATGGAAACAACCAGGGTCTACTGGTAGATGGGATAAGTTATGTTATATGCACACACTCATGCACACAGTATCACCCATCCATTAAAAAAAAAAAAAAAAAAAAAGAGGTCTTGCCATTTGCAACATGGATGGACCTAACCAAGATTATGCTAAGTAAAATAAGCCATCGAAAGACAGATAATCACATTTCACTTAGATGTGGAATCTAGAAACAAGAAAGGCAGAAAGAGATTTTTTATCTTTTTTCATGTTTACTTTTGAAAGAGGGCAGGGAGAGGAGCAGAGAGAGGGGGAGGCAAAGAATCCAAAGCAGGCTCTGTGCCCTCAGCGCTAAGCCTAATGTGGGGCTTGAACTCGTGAGCCATGAGTTTCACGACCTGAAGTCAGACGCTCAACCAACTGAGCCACCCAGGAACCCCAGAAACATAGAATAGGGAGATCGACCTGATGGTTGCCAGAGAGAGGGGCGTGGGGGATGGGCAAAAGGGGTGAAGCTCCCCTCTGAGCTCCTGGGGAGCAGAGAGTGGCCCAATCTGTTGTACACCTGAAACTAAGGTAACATTGTGTGTCAACTAAACTTCAATTTTAAAAAGCCAACCGGTGAAGCTACAGGTGGGTCCCACCCCTGCTAAGCATTTGTTAGACTTCCATCTAGAATCGACTTCCTCTTCCGTCGTGCCACTCTTCTTGCTTGCTCGTTTGCTTCTGTGCTCTTATAGGAGGGGGTGAACTAGCTCCTCACGAATCCTAAATTCATGTTCTTAATACAACATAATAAAAACAAAAAAATTCACTGCTTTGGAAAATGGGATTATTACATTTTCCCACACTGTGGCTATAAAGTCAACACAAATATACTCATTTTTTAACTCATGTCAAGTGTCTACACTTATACTATGCTCAGTATTTTAGTAACTTAATGTTTAAAACAGGAACACACGTAGGTAAGAGTAAATTCAAAACGTGCAGCTTTATATAAATATTTGACATAGCTTTTTAAAAACACTTAGCAAGGTCATAGACTATAACTTCATTTAGACTAACCTCATTTATAAGCGACATAATTTAAGAACTGCTTTGGCAACATGTACATTATGAGTTTCTTTCTTAGACCTCATACTTAATCGTCCCTCCTTGACTTTCACCCACTGGAAAAAATAAAACCAACAAGATTTTCAGTACAATTCATTTTATTATACCAGTTCAGGAAAAACATTTCCAGGTTTATTTCCAATTTCAGTTTCAAAGCAAACTGACCTGAAACTTAGTCTTTAATATGAAGTAGTCACCAAAAAATGTGTAAGCATGTAAAAAATTAACTTGTTGGTAGTACTCCAAATTCAATGCACAAGAATCTTTTTTATCTAAAGCACTTTTTTCTAAACTGCAGAACAATCTAAAAATCTGTTCATTTAAAACACTTACGTGTTAAAATACTACATTTCAGTTGATCATGGACATTGCAAATAGAACGTAAAAAGGTACCACGGTTCTTCAAATACCAGTTGTTTCTGTTCAATCTTGGGTTTCCTAGTGTCCATTCCGCAGGTCAATCAAAATACAAATGCGTGCAAATAAAACAGGGTATTTAAAAGGAAATAAAATTCAAGGAGAACAAAATTTAAAACTAACTTATGAGGTAAGTAATCTTTACGTCCATTGTTCAAATGTCACAGCTGTAAGAAATCCCTCTCTTTTCAAAGCGTATTTAAAATGTCTCCCCAGAGCCCTTATTTTTAGAGCGCCAAAACAAGTTAAATAAAATCCCATGCTTGTAAATACCATGCAGTATAGCATTAAAAGAATGTTAACGAACTTTAAAAGCAGAATTCACGCATTATTTTACTTTCTGCCCAATTAAAAATAAGTTCATTAGTACCACTTGAAATTATGCATTTAACTTGAAATAAGTTACTAAAATGCCAACAGAAACGTAAATCTCTGTAACTAGCTTACTCCGTCTATCTCCCAAACAATGTCGTGGGGCAAAACATTCGAAGAGAGAAGCGTCCAGAGGGCACATACGGGAGCACCGAGAAGCCAGGCTTCCCAGAGCCAGGCAGAGCAGCCCCGTGACTCAATTCGCACACTGCCTTTCTGGGGATGCCAAGCGACTGTCAGATTTTTCCAGACAACTTAAGACATCCTAAAGCAAGTCAGAGCGGACCATCAAACTGAAATATTCCATACTTCCCGGTGGTCATCCAGTTGGGCTCGGAGGCTGCGAGCTGTTCAGCTTGCCCGGGCTGCAGCCCCACCTGAACCTCGGCCTTTAATGTCCTTACACTGCAGAGAGGGGCAGGATGGAACCCTCGCAGAGCCTGACGAAAGGGAATGGTACATGCCCACTTTCTATCGCCTGTCAGCTTCCTATAGTTCAAATCACCCTTGAAGAAAATTAAATGTGCCTTTTGTAGTTCGGCATATAAGTCAGGAGCCACCTGAGACATTACACAGAATTCATGAGGAAGAGTCCAAAATATATGATCATGGTAAACCCATCTGCCCATTTTAATAGAGTTTTCCCAGTCGGCCCCACACTTGGACATCCACTTGTGATTAGAACCTTTCATTTGTTCAATTAACCAGTTAAAATCATGGACAGTAGTATCAGAAACAAACCACGGAATAGTTTTTCCATAAAAATGGATCTCGGTAGCCAGTTGAGAGCACAACAGAAAGTCAGCCAATACTAAATCCGTAACGAGTTCAAACCCAGAATTATCCAGAACAACATCTACTCTAGTAACAGACGCTTTTTCTCTTGTTTTCTTGCAGTTGTTAAGCAGTGACCAAAGATGTTCCATGTCATTCACTAAAATGAAAGGTTTTAGTTCCTCCACAGAATTTATTATGTTGGTTCTCTGAGAACTGGTTTCCCCGCCCGATAGAGACAGATCACATTTATTGCCCCACAGCGAAATCTGAAAAAGAAAAAGTACACAAGTTTTACCCTTCTTTTGAATAACCAACAAAACCTCTATTATGTAAAATGTGGGGCAAGGGGTTGCTAAAACTATTCATAAAATTTACTTCTACAGCAGTCTTGATACAAAATATCCATCAGATCTACACTTTCTCTAATAATGCAAAGATTGTTTATATCATGATGTATAATCAAGATTAAGACAATGAAACATTTAATTGGTCACTAGGTAATAAACTTTTTAAAAAACTGATCTGAATGATTTTAACGATTCGTGTTGCTTAATCAGAAGGATTTTGCATCTTGCAGATAAGAGAATATGATACACTGTGAAAAGAGGCTACAAAGTTTATTTAAAAATCCAAAGTCATGAGAAAAATAAGTTCCTTTTTCCCTCCTCCCACTCCTACCCAAACTGCTCAGTTTCTTTTACTAGTTATATAAAACTTAGGACCAGGCAACTTCTCTGGGATTTAGTTCTCTTACTTGTAAAATAAAGAAATTGGGCAAGATGTCTAAAGACCTCTCCAACTCTAATTATCTGTTATTCTATTTTAAACTGAAATAACACTCCAGCTTAGTTTATAGAAAATGGCATGCAGCCCCTCTTTTTTAAAGCTCTAATTAAAATTACATGCTTAGGAGTACAGGCTCTGGAAATAGATAGACCTGGGTTCAATTCCCAGCATTTCCAATTACCGACCATTGGTAAATTACAATGGTCCCACAACTGAACAATGACGTAACAACAGCACTTACCTTGTAGAGTTACTGCGAAAATTAATCGACATAGTATGTCTAAATAATATACCCAATACTCAATAAATGTTAGCCAAAACAAACTCTACTTGTGTGATTCAAAATAAGAGGAAAATGCATGTTCCAACCAAGAATATTATTTTAAAAACATAAATGAATGGGGGCACCTGGGAGGCTCAGTGGGGTAAACATTCAACTCTTGATCTCGGCTCAGGTCATGATCTCGTGGTTCGTGTGATCGAGCCCCACATCAGGGATTCTCTCTCTGTCTCTCTCTCTCTGCCCCTACCCCACTCGTGCTCTCTCTCCCTCAAAATAAATAAACTTAAAAAAAAAAAAACCCACAAAGATAAATGAATGGATTTTTTAAGTGCAAGGCTCAAACAGTTAAGTGTCTACCTGACAGAGAAACAGTGGGGTTGATGACGGCACTCCTCAGCGGAGGTGAGGGTCTCTGCCGGCCCCCTGCACGTTTCCTGCACCCCATCTTCCAGTTTGTAATTCCACATTAATTTGTGCCATTAACTGTCTATATTCCCTCAAGATTACAAGTTCTGTGATAGCAAGTTCTATCTGTTTTCCTCACCATCACACGCCCAGCATCCAGTCTTTGACAGAGCAGGCATGAAATGTTCGCGCGGACAGGGGTGGAGTTCTATGGCTTCTAAAAACAGACCAACATTCCCTGCAAACGAAAACACCTTCATGTTCTGGTAGGAAGCTAAACTGCTGGTGATCCACCATGAGCGCTAACGGAAGGCAACTTTTGGCCTCCGTTACTTGGCCAGACTAGATGACAGAAAAGAGAGTGGTATTCCTTCTTCTTCACAACTTATTATATTACTTATGGGACAAAGACATACTCAAGGACTATTCCCGGAAACAACGGGCTAGCTAGGGATAAAGACTGATGTGACTACTGCTTTTCCTTTTTCTTTTCTTTTTTTTAAGTCAAAGCTCAGCATAAAGGAATAGTTCCAAAGGGGGGAGATGACTAGGCTTATTATTTAACGACACCCTGACAACTTTCCTTCCAAACTCAAAGCAAGCTGTTCCCTCTTAATCACGCAGCCTACTGTGCTTGCCCTCAAAGTTTTACCAGGACTCTGCAGTCTCTGCTTTCACAGTGTCTCCAGAATGCTGGTGACATTGAACATGTCTTCTCACGTGGGTCATTTTAATAACAGACTTCCCGGTGTCTAGCCTTGTGCCCCTTCACCGTGTCCTGAGAAGTAACCCTTGAAACAAGTTCATCCTTGTTACTCCTCAGATGAAAACGCTCCAATAGCTCCCCAGTGCTTGCAATGCAAGTAAAAACCAAAGTCCTCACCTTCGCTTACAAGGCCTCTGTGGCCCTTCCAGCCCCCTCGCCTCACTGCTCATTTCCTGCAGGATCACCTGGCACCTTCTCTCACACCCCCGCGGGTCCCTAGGCAGGAACATTCCCCTAGACATGCATGGGACCCATGTCCTCACCTGCCTCGGGTCTTTCCCCACCACCTTCTCAGAGGCCCTTCCCTGGCAGCCCCACTTCACACTACACCCCTGCATCTCCCCCACCATCCCCGGTTCTCCTGCCCTGCTTTATCTCCTTTCGTGGCATTTTCTAATAACATCTTTTTCTGGGGATGCTTCTGACTTTTTCTGGGAGATGAGGGCTGGGGATACTGTCGTCTAAAACCACGTATTTTCAAATAGTTCTGATTCTAATAACATATCTTAAATCTTCGGATGTTTTGAATGAGAATTAAAAGCAAAATGTAATACAAGACAGATGAAGGAACGTAATAAAGTCACGTTAAACAGACCACTGACGACCTGAGCGTTTACAGCTGATGGTAGCAGGAGGCTGTTCTAGGCTCCGTGCTTCACGCTGACAGGACTGAATCTAGTTTCATTCTCATGTCAAATGACGTATACGATGCCGTCCTTATTTAACAGACGAGAAAACTGTAGCTCAGAGAAGTTAAGTGACTTGCCTCAGATCCAACAACAAACAGAACCAGCATTCAAGCCCAAGTCAGGGTAGGCTGACCAAACGAATGTAAAGTATCCTCTCAAGAATGACACAAGCCATGAAGCCAGATGACACCTGTGCCACTAACATCACCTCCAGTCAAAGAAATTTCAAAACTCATTTTCAGAGATTAAGTGGATTTTTATCTCTTGAATAACACTATTACTAAAATGATAAAAAATGATCAATTATAACTTAAATGACAATATATACACACATGCTCTGTTGCTAAATCAATCCCAGTTTACTTTTTGACTGTTTAAATACAGGAGGGGCGCCTGGGTGGCTCAGTCGGTTGAGCATCCGACTTCAGCTTGGGTCACGATCTTGCGGTCCATGAGTTCGAGCCCCGAGTCGGGCTCTGAGCTGATGGCTCAGAGCCTGGAGCCTGCTTCCAATTCTGTGTCTCCCTCTCTCACTGCCCCTCCCCCGTTCATGCTTTGTCTCTCTCTGTCTCAAAAATAAATAAACGTTAAAAAAAATTTTTTTAAATACAGGAGATTATCACGTTTACCTGAAGAAGTTTGAAAAATTCATCTTTCAGCTGATTTTCATCTAGGTCTTCGATAGTTGTTCTCAACTCTTGTAGGTGAGTACACAAAGCAATGAGAGATTCCTGTGACTCAAAGAAATTTTGCTCTTTTGATTCTTTAAATACATCAAAGTCATCGATTGGCGGACTACAAGAGGAGAAAAACGTAAGCGAAACATTTATAGAACTCTGTACCTTCTTTTATTTAACATTTGGGTAATTGCAATTCTTTAAAGGAAAGAGAATAGAAGCATCTAGTCTCAAAAATTAGTGGTAACAGATACTACATATAATAACATAGATCAATTACAGAAAAACAAATAATTATCAAATTATACACACTAAATCAATTTAATCCAATTACACAAAAACAAATCCCCAAACTCATTTTAGTTAACTGTCACAAGTTCCCTAATCAAAATTTTACTGGAATTTTAAATAGTTGTAGCGACTCTATCTGTAATTATTCACCCAGTATGGTTTCCAGAGCAAAAGGAGAGAGAAACAAAAATTCAAAATAATTGCTTTAATTTAGCAGTTTTTGGGTGCTAAATGTGGCAGGGTTCCGAGTTACAAACATATGCATATAAATACTTGAATCCAATGTGCTAATCACCAAGAGAGTAAAACATAGAGTACTATGGGAACCCAACAACTACTTGAGAGAAATCAGAAAATACAAACATAACTTTTATTATAATGACAAATTTTGGTCACGTATATGTAGTTTCCTGGGGTTTTTTAGGTCAACTTTTATTCCCAAGTTGACTTTGACCAGTGGTGATACATGTGCTGTGGCTACATCTTTAAGCTGTCTGTCCAATGAGAGATCAATACCAGCCTAAGAGAAACATAACCAGCAAGGTATAAATAAGAACATCATAGACTTCACAGAACCAAATATAAAAGGTATTCAGATCATCTGATCTTCTAAATTAGCAACTTTTTCCTTGGATCATCTACCTTAGGATAAAAACAATGTGACTGCTGTGGAAGTGATTTAAAAAAAAAAAAAAAAAGACAAAAACATACCAGAATTTACACATCCACATGACTGCTGTCTCCTTCCAGTCAGTCACCCTGGGAAGCGAGACCCTTATTCTGAGGATGCAGCCATTGCTCAAGCACTTCTGGAATTCTCTTCAGAACCTGCAGCACACTATTACACACCCTGTCAGTGACAGCGCCTCTTTCTCCTCTGGAGTTCATTTGGAACCCAAAGTCACTCAGAGCAATTTCAGTAGAATGATGTGTGCAAATCAAATGGAGTAAAAGATTCTTTTTCTTTTTTTTATCAAAAATGAAAAATGACTAAAAAAGGAGGAGACTAATTTCTTTTTGAGGCCTGTAAACTGGCTCTGAAGGAAGTTCCAAAGAATTAAAAGATATTTTTAGCAATGGCAGCATTGCTGAAATAAATCAGTCTTTCAAGGCGACTTAAAAAAAAAAAAGATAAAAATTACTTGGATGCACAGATTCAAGCAGAGAGGTCTGCAAACTGCAGCTCGCAAACCCAGTGCGGGTCACCTATTTTGTATGACCTGTGAGCGAAGAATGATTTTTACATTTCTGAATGGTTATATTTGCTGACACGTGAAATTCAAATTTCAGTGTCCATAAATGAAGTTTTAGGAACACAGCCACGCTCAGTCATTTACGTACTGTCCGTGGCTGCTTCTGCACTGCACGGACAGAGCTGAGCAGCTGCGATAAAGACCGCATGTCCCCCCGCCAGCCCATAATATTTACTACCTTGCCCTTTACAGAAAAATGTTGCCAATCCTTGTTCTGGTGTTTTATTAACACATCATTAAAGTCACACCTCATTTTAAAAATGAGCCTTAAATTTGGGGGAAAAAAAGGGTTACACGTCCAACTCTTGACATCCACTCAGGTTGTGATCTTGCAGTCATGAGATCGAGCTCCATGTGGGGCTCAGTACCGAAGGGAGCCTGCTTGGGATCTCTGCCCCTCCCCCACTTTCTCTCTCTCTCTCAAAATAAATTAAAAAAAAAAAAAAGCCTTATTCCTGTATTTAAGAGTACACTCACACACTTACATTTGATTCCTGATTTTAAAATGTTTACTATTTTAGAATCTACTGAGGCCATGTATGTGCATACACTATGACCCAGGGGTTCACTCCTAGATATACACCAAACAGAAACACACATATATGCTCACTAAAAACATGTGTTTGGATGTTTGCAGCAGCATTCTTCATAACCCCAGGCTGGAAACTACTCAAATATCCATCAACAATAGATAAACAGATTGTGATATAGTCATATAATGCAACACTATGTACCAATGAAAATTATTTAATTTATAGGCGACAATACGGATGAGTCTCACCAACATTAATGCTAAATGAAAGAAACCGGACAGAAAAGTATATCCCATATAATTTCATTTAAATGCAGTTTAAAAGCATGCAAAACTAACACAGGTCAGAATAGTGTTATGAAGGGCAGTGATGTCAGGACTGAAAGGGGCCATAAGGTGGGTTTCTTGGGTCCTAGTAAGGTTCTGACTCTTGATGGGGGCCCTTGGGACATAAGTGTGTTCTGGTAAAGATTGTTGAACACTTAAGATATGTTCTGGATGGGGGCATCTGGCTGGCTCAGTCCATACAGCATGCAACTCTTGATCTTGAGGTTGTTGAGTTTAAGCCGCACATTGGGTGTAGAGATTACTTAAAAAAAAAAAGATATGTTCTGAATGCATATTATACTTTAAGTTTTACTTCTTTTTGAGAGAGAGAGAGCACACAAGTGGGGAAGGGGCAGAGAGAGAGGGAGACACAGAATCCAAAGCAGGCTCCCGGCTCTGAGCTGTCAGTACACAGCCTGATGTAGGGCTTGAACCCACGAACCATGAGATCATGACCTGAGCCAAAGTCAGATGCTTAACTGACTGAGCCACCCAGGCGCCCCCATATTCTACTTTAATAAAAGTTTTAAAATGCTTGTTTTCTCCATACTCTCACTTTTCAATATCTGAAGTATATTTACTTAATAATTTACTTAAATTTCACATATGGCTGAGATTTTGTCTTCAGACTTGCAGATTATTCAACTATTTAACGCTGAGAAAAACTAAAACCAAACATCTTGACAAAAAAAAAAAATTACACGTATGTTTCAATATAAGGGGCAAAATCAGCACAAACAGCTCTTAAAGTGAAGGTGTGCTTTGGGATCCTAGAAAAGCTAAGAAGACCCTTCTTTGGTCACTGGAGCTATCACTGGCCCAGGGCAGGAATTCCTCCTATGAATTGGGACATTTAAAAACGATTTCATTACTACTTCTGTGGAATAGTACTTCCTTACACTGACCTAAAACCTGAGTTTGGATACAAATTGCCTGCCCCAGCCACCTTAGATCACCTTAGGAGAGGTCTACATCCATGAGAGATTAGTAGTTTTGTTTCTGCCACTTAAGGCTAAATTTGCCTTGACTCCTTTTAGCAAGCTGTTTCCAGACCAGTGGCTATCAATCCAGGGTGTGCAGTCTTCCGAGGTATGGAAAGAAAAACTGATGCCCAGGCCCCACCGCAAATTAAATCATCAGTGTTTATTTTAATATAATGACTTCAAAAGCTACATGTTAAAAAAATCTTCTCGCCCAACTGAGTTATAAACGTGTAGCCAGGTTTGTAAACTTCTATTGTAAACTTCTAACCTGGACTTTTTTATTCTCTGAACCTGATCTACCTCCAAAGGCAAACTCAGAAACACATTCCTTTTACCTTTCTAACTTCCAAACTCCACCAACTCCCTACAGAGAGCCACCCAGACACTTCAGCAGCATGGTATTGACTAGTAAGATGGATATTTCCCCAAGTTATGAAACCATCACCCAGAATTTCAGACTTGCCTTAGTCCTTGACAAGACACCCAAATCTACTACTTGGAAAAAGATGGTTTCATGAGGGCTCTAAGCTGATTTATACAGAACAGGGTCAAATACTGACTGTACCATTTACTAGTCATGTAACCTAGGGAAAAGTTATTAATACCACTGAACCTCAGTTTCCTCAGACATAATGGAAACATAGTAATACCTATACTTCACTGGGTTGCGAAGTAACTGGAACACAGCCGATGTTCAGCACATGGCAGCTCCTAGTATTAGCTATAGTCTTGTTTAGATGCCTTCCATGTGCCAGGCAATGTGCTAGATTTTTAACAGCGCATTTTTTTGCTTTTAGAGCAAAAGTCCTAAAATACACTTATTCAGCAGTGGGTGTGAGGTCAGAAAAAATAATTTAATTAAATAAACTTATCAGCAAAAACAACAAATTGTGACTTGAAAAAATAATTTCTGAAGTCAGAAAAAGCTAATGAATAGACTCAAATTATGCATGTTTCCCAAAATAATTTTTTTATTTTACTATTCGTGCTGATTTGATCAATTGCTTTAAATTATCCTTTGCTATGTTTAGGAACAGATACCAAAGAATTCCTTAGTTAGCAAACCTGTATTTTTGTAACTAGCTAGCTAAAAGGATAATCCCCATTACATTTTCTTCTGCTCTTTAAATCAGTTCTATACCTGAATTTTCCTAGGAAGAAATAAATTAGTACAAACAAGCCTACAAAAAGTGATTTTGACATGTGTTTAACTTTTAAAGTCTGTTTCTAATCTAGCCATTAAAAAAAAAAAGGCCTAAAAATTAAGATAGTACATAAAACCCTGTAGTGATTCACTGTTCTGTTGACTCCTTACCCCAAATCAACTCTGATCTATTACCTATTTTTATAAACAAAACATGCTTACTCTGTCCTGTCTTGTTTTTTTACAGAAATAATTATTTCATATTAACATTTTTTGATCAGTAATCTTTACTTTTGAGAGAGAGAGTGAGCACAAGTAGGGGAGAGGGAGGGAGAGGGAGAGAGGGACAGAGAGGGGGAGAAAGAGGGGGAGGGGAAGGAGGGAGGGGGGAGAGAGAATCTTAAGCAAGCTCCACACTCAGCAAGGAGCCAATGCAGGGCTCAATCCCATGACCCTGGGATCTTAACTCAGGAAATCAAGAGTTGGGATGCTTAACCAACTGAGCCACCTGGGTGTCCCAGTACAATTCATTTTACTCTAAACTCTTAAGAATTTTTATTCAGATATTATATTATTTTATTCAGATATTAGATCTTATGTCTATTCTAAACAACTGGGTTATAACTGCTAAGAATTTACTATATCGATAACATTTACAGAAATATCCGATACTGTCATTAATATCTGAACTGAATTCTGGCTTCCACTGTTAATCTTTAAACTTATTCTATAATTTTGTGAAAGCATTAAGTTCTCTAAACATTTATTATCTGATGTTATATGCTTACCTTTGGATAATTGCTTCATGAATTCTACGATACATGTAGCACTCTACAAACAACCAAGGTGAGTAAAACCACCTGGGTTTCCCATCATTTTCATTTATAAGACTCTGTTGATATTCTAGGTACTGATTCCATATGTCAGTATCAACAAACTTCTCAACAAAGGGGATTATTGGTTTATCTGTTTGCAATTCGTTTCGTAATTTAGAAAGAAGAGAAATTGCCTTCTTTTCAGCTTCTATGCCTTTCTGCAGAAACACGAAAAAAAATTTTAAATATTTCAAAAATATATCTGAATACTCTATATTTAAATAATTTATATATGCAAACAGTTAATATTATACAGAAATAAGTCCTCTAGGTTAACATTTTTAAGGTCCTAAAGAAGGAAAAAAAATACTAGACTTCAAAGCTACATTTTATGTCTTTTACAAACTAATATAAACATTGATATTCAGAATTCTTAAGTTAAAAATCAAAGAGCACACACATTATCCTGTCTTATCTATTCTGCCTTTTTTGTTTTGTTTTGTTTAAGCTTCTTCTTAAAAACCAGAGTTCTTATCGTCAGGAGGAATGATTGTTACCACAGACAAAAAACAGCTATTGTGTTTCTGTTAAAGGATTAACAAAAAATTAAAGTTAAAACACAATATTACCTCTCCATGTTTCTCAAAAAATTCATTTTTATGTCGATGCAATGTATCAATAGCTTTGGTTAAGATCTGTGGTATTCTGTCTTTAATTGTAAGATATGCAAACGATCTAGAAAAGAGAGCCACATACACAGTATATTACTTAGCATTAATACCAACAGATTGGCCGTCGTTGTTTCTAGAACAGCTCATTTGAATTCAAAGCCCTTTGCATACAAGCATTATAAAGTAAGCCAGCATTGTTTGACTACTACATTAAGACATTGGAAAATCGGCAAACTTCTCTGGAGTTACGTGTCATGAAAGCTAACAGTCTTTGTGCCTCTAATCCCAGATTCTCCCCTGGAGCCTGTGCCATCAATCTTATCTTTCCCATTCTAATCCTCTTATTTTCTGGAATCAGAAACTAGTTTAACAACATGACAGGACAGAAAAAAGATCATCCTAAATATCAAACAGGCTCTACTCCAGGGTTATTACTGACTTCACCTACTTGGAAAGATGAACGAGGCAATGGATGTAAAATTGCCTGAGAGCGTCTACTGTACTAGAGGAACATAAAGAATGAAAGCTATTTAGGAACCTGCTTCTCACTTTTCTCTTAGTCTATATCCTTAGCCATTTTTTTTCTTTTCAAAGGTTTTGTCTGCTCTCTTCTCTACCTGCATAAGGACTCCTACTCTGCCCTCAAACAAGATGTTACCATCTCACTCTCACAACCCCAAAATCAAGAAATTTTCGAGAAGTGCCAAAGAACAAAAAAAGCTGGAAGAAAAACTTGAGCATACTTGAATTAAAAAAAAAAAAAAAAAACTGGAAGATGTTTTTTATTTTAGACCTACAAAAATCAAGACTTACAAAAAAAAAAAAAAAAAGACTTACAGATTATCATTTTATACAGAAATAACTTTTTAAGCAAATGCACAGGATTCCATTAGAAAAGACAGATTTTAGGACACGATGAAATTCTGTGCATTTTTAGAGCACAAAACATAGCTGATCAGTTCATTTGTATCTTCAGATTACCAGACACAAAGTACAGTAGTTAAGTTTTGGAGGAGTCAAAAGTCAAATTGCAGATTTCCCACTGAGGGAGGGGAGAAGGAGGGGTGTCAGGGCCCCTAACCACAACCGACCCCCACCTTGTCCAAGGGTCAAAAGTACTAAGTATCCTCAGTATTTCCTCAGAGGCCTGCATCTGTGAGGGTAAAGTCCCAGGTCAGGACTAGGGTGGAGCCAGAGGAACCCAGGACTCAAAATTTAAGGTTCCAGACACTTCCTTCCTTATATTTTGCATGACTCTCAACGATTGCCTGCTTAAATTTGGGGCCACCGGTGCCTCTCTGGTCTCCATCCACTCCGAATAAGGTCAATTTCGTCTAAGAGCTCCTCCTCCCCCGCACCCCCCCCCCATATTTTGCAGTAGGCTATATCTCAAATATAAATTTGGCCATTCGATTTATACAAATAAATATGTATTTTTTTACGGTCGTCCACAACTTGATGTAGAAATCTGTGACAGGACGCGGAAAACCAAAAGCTGCAGGCATTAATAGGGAGACCACAAATTAATCTCACCGGCAATAGGAAGAGACACATTTCTCGATAGAGCTGAGATTCCTAGCTTTTGCAAAAAGATTTTAGCCCCCCAAAGTGCGTTTATTACATAAGTGAAAAATGATTAAAGCTATGTCGCTGCAACACCCTGAAAGGGGACAGAGGAGCATAAACTCGCAAGACAGTCATGAAGAGTAAAAAAGCAGCAACATCGGATCACTTGAAAGACAACACAAATTAAAACATAAGCCACTAAAAGGCCCGAACAAGGGACAGGAGGCGGGTGACCCCAGGACTTCGGCGGGGTGCGCAGCCCGCTCCCAGCAGTCAGGAAGAAGGCGGGAAGCCGAGCCGAGCCCGGAGCCCGGCGGGCAGCCGCAGCCAGCAGGCGCGCCCCCGCCCCGGGCCACCTCGTTCCCCCGCCGTCCGAGGAAGGCGAGCAGACGCGCCGGGGAGCGGGGCCCTGAGGCCCGCCGCAGCTCCCCCGATGGTAACCCACAGGTTCCCGGCAAGGCCCGGCTTTCCGCAAACAGAGCAGGAAGAGGAGCAGGGGCGACTGGGCGGGGAAAGCGACACGAACCCTACGTCCTGTCCCGACAGGGACGCCGGAGACCCCGCCATCATCTCCACGCTGCCGGCGCCCAAACTCGCGTCGCACCCTCCGCAGGAAGAGAGGCGGTGCCAGCGCGAAGGAGGAGCTGAGAAAGGGAGGGACGTGGGTTAAAAAAAAAAAAAATGCTTTTGAATGAAAAAACTTTATTTGGTGCCCGTACGAGAGACAAACAACGGCGCGCTCGGGGACGCGGAGATCTTCCGGGGACGAGGGCGGGGACAGCTGAGGGTGACGAGAGCAGCGGAATAAGGAAGCGGGCGGAGGCGGAAGCAAGCAGGGACCGGGAGGTCCCAGGCACTGGGGAGCGGAAAAGGTCGCGGCGACGCTGGTCACGTGGTCCGGCTGTCACGTGCAGCGGGCGGCTCACGCTCTGCGGGCCCGGAGTTCGGTGCGCCTGCGCAGTGCGGGCGCTGGGAGGGCCGCCCGAGCGGCAGAGCTGACTGCGGGAAGCGGGACCTGCGGCCGCAGTCTTACTTGCAGCAGGGTCGCGTAAGCTTGCTCGCTTGGCACATCCCTCGTGTTTTCCAGCGGAGAGGTTAGTGCACTGCTTTTCCCTAGCTGGTTGTATGGTCCTGCACCGGGGCCCCAACCTTTGCACCCGGGCAGCTCTGAATCGCTCGGGTCACAGGTTTCACCGGTACCGCTGCGGTGATCTTTGGTTGACTTAGCTGGGAGTGAAAAAAGCACGCAATCCATAAACACTGAGCGAGCCCTTTTTTGAGCCAGTACATAGCGGTTACCGCAAAGATTTTTTTAAAATTGAGTTTAAGGAATTGGAAGGCATGCTCCCAAAGGTTAGAGCCACTTATCCGTTGAATCGCAGCTTGGATGATACGGTTTTCTTATTTGGTATTATTGTTCTTAAAAAGTATAAAATGTGCCAAGTAACTGAGTAGCTGCCTTGTATTTCATTCGGAAAATGTGAGTTGAATACCTACTGTATATTGGGCACTATGGTCACAGAAGACCATGAACGGAAGACCAATCTTATCCTCAAAAAGCTTACATTCTAGAGAAGAGAAAGAGAAATCTATTCTTTTCTATGGTTTCTTCTTCAGCTTTGTCATTGTTTCTTTTTTTTTTTTTTCCTTTTTAAATCATCTCTGCACCCAATGTGGGGCTGGAAATCACAGCCCCGAGATCAAGCAGTTGTTCGCTTCTCGGACTGAGCCAGCCAGGCGCCCCTAGCTTTGTCGCTAGTTAGTATCTATCTTACTGACTTGTCCCGTTTATGGCCTTTCACGTCCGATGTAGTGTAAGATTCAAGACATAGGGATTTTCGTCTTTTATTTTCACGTGTATTACCAGCAAGTCGGGCATGTCAGTCACGTGATAGGAACTCAGTTCATCTTTGTTGTATGAATTGACAAATTAGAAATACGAGGTCCGCAAGTGATGTTAAATGCAATGGAAAAATAAAAAGTGGAGGAAAATAGAGAGTGGGTCTTGGTTGTGCATCTTAAATGAAGTGGTTGGGGAAGATTTCACTGGGTAGGACTCTGTTGGAGCAAAGATCTGAAGGAGGTGAGGGAATGAGCCTTACAGAGTCCTAGGAAAAGAGCGTAACGAACTGTAAGTACAAAAAGCACAAAGATCCAAAGGACAGAGTGACTGGAGCAAACTGAGCAAGACATAGAGCTACAAGAGATGTTACGGTGATGAGATGAGAGGCCAGCATCAAATTTTGTGCAGGAAGAAAGATGTGATCCAACTTGCGTCTTCAAAGGTTCACTTTGGTTGCTTCTGTAGGAGGCAAAGAACAGAAGCAGGGAGACCCATTAGGTAATCATGGGAAAGACAGCCACTTGGACCAGGGTGGTAGCAGTGTGGGTTGAGACCTGGTGCAAATAAAGCCAGTGGGATTTGCTGATAGATTGGGTATGGGGAATGAAGAGGCAAGACGGATTATAGGTATTTGCCTTTAACAAAGAAAGATAAGGGTGTGATTGCTGTTTTGTGAATGGGGAAGACTGTGGCAAGAATAGAATCTGAGGGAAGATTTTGGAAGTTCAGTTTTGAGCATGTTACATTTTTCACGTAGGGATAGACACCTGCTATTCATCGATGTGTAGATAACATCTAAGGAGCTGAGAATAGAGAAGAAAAATGGCCCAAATACTGAGCAGTGGTGCTTTCAATTGTTGATGGGATAGGAAAATACAGAGGAGAAAGAAGGTACCACCAGTGAGGTAGGAGGAAAGTGGCCAGTGTGGTATTCTAGAAGCCACTTGAGGAAGGTGCTTCCAAGAGGGTGGAGTGATCAACTAATCTGGTCTTGCTTATAACTCGGGTACAATGAAGACTGAGAAGTGACCATTGGACTTAAAAATAGGGAAGTCATTTGTGGCCTTAACAAGTGGGTTTTGGTAAAGTGGCAGGGATAAAAGCCTGATTGGAAGGGGCTCAAGAAACTCAGAGAACAGGAGTTAGAGACAGTAAATAAAGCTTTTAAAGGAATGGAACTCAAAGAAAGAGTAAATAGTATATGGAAGGGAAGAGTTGTTTTTATAAGATGAGAGAAATTAAATCACAATTATCTACTAATAGGAATGTGCCGGAAAGATGGAAAAATAAATAGCACGAAATAGGAAAGAGTTTAACCTTTCCTGCTGCAGGCAGGAAGGGGTGAGACTTGGTGTGCCTGTGGAGGACCTGGTTCCAGATGGGACCAGCAGAAGGGAAGCCAGAATCCATGGGCACGGAATCAGTAGGCGGGCAGGCAGATCATGGTGAGAGCGTGTGGAAATTCTCTTCTGATTGTTTCTGTTTTGTCAATGACAGAGGAAGCGAGGAGGCATTGGAGGCGTGAGGAGAGGGCACAGAGTAGACTGTGGTGGGGAAAGAGGTTAAGGTTGTTGAGCAGCAGGAAAGGTGCTCCTAAAGGAAGTGGTCATGATTCTAGAGTGAGACCAGCTGGCATGGTTGGTTGGTTGGTTGGTTGGTTGGTTGGTTGCCTTTAGCCATGTTCAGATGCAGTACAGGCACAAATAAGGGGAAGTATATTTGATTCTAGTTGATGTTATGTCATGTGAGCCTGTGGATGAGCGAGGGATTCAAAGGATTTGAGGTATATGGGCGAGAGATGGTAGACCACGGAATATAGGCTGAGCATGGCAGAAGTGGAGTGAGTGGGGAGTGAGCGACAATGAAAGGGTGTCTGGATCATTGGACCGTTCGGTCCTATTGGGGATGAAGAATTGGAATTAAGAGGAGGAGTGAGCTTGAAAGACCAGACATGGGCGCCTGGGTGGCTCAGTTGTTAAGCATCTGACTTCGTCTCGGGTCATGATCTCTGTTCATGAGTTTGGGTCCCATGTTGAGTGAGCTCGAGCCTTGCTTCAGGTGAGCTTGAGCCCCGCTTCGGGTGAGCCCTGCCTCTCGCTTTCCTTCTTTCTCTCTCTCTTTCCCTCTCTCTCTCTCTCTCTCTGCCCTCACTCACTTAGCCCTTCCCCTCAAAAAAAAAAAAAAAAAAAAAAAAAAAAAAAAAAAAGACCAGACATGCTGTTTGGAGCAGAATGCTTGAAATTGAGAATATGCGGTTACAATTACTGATAATGACATGTCTAGAGCAGGACTCTCCAATAGAAATACAGTGCAAGCCACATAACGGCATTCGAAGGTTTCTAGAGGTTTTGAAGATAAAAATAAACAAGTGGCATCAATTTTAATTTACTTTATGTAACCCAATATATCCAAAAATAGTATTTCAACAACTTATCAGTGTAAAAATTAGGGAGATGTTTTACTTTTTTGTATTAAGTATAAAACACAAAGTACAAAAAGCATTCAGTGTTACTGAAGCACATTTCAGGTGCTCAGTAACCATATGCGCTCCGTGGCTACTATGCCGCCAGGAGCATATGACCGTGGGAGGGAGCGATGCAGGAAGGGTGGAACGCAAGATCGGTCGGGGAACTCGGGCTGGGGAGTTGGAAGAGCCGCGTCCACCACGGATCTGCACAAAACGTAACGCAGAGCTTTTTAGAGTCATTAACACTCTAACATACTTTCAACCTTTAGATTTAGTTTGTACAATTAAAATTTACCTTTACTGAGATGCGCCCCAGTTTTTCACAAAGCCGAAATTGTGTGTGTGTGTGTGTGTGTGAAAGAGAGAGAGAGAGAGAGAGAGAGAGACAGAGACAGAGACACCTTAAATGCTACATCTGTCTTCCTCTGCAAAGATTAAGAGAAAACACACTTCTTGTTTGTCTGGTAGCGTTTGCATTCTTTGTCCTAGTGCTTTGCGTAGCCTCTGTAGGAAGGCAGTCTTTAGTTTCAAGGTAAGAATTTCCTCGAAGAGAATGGAAGGCTCTGTGTATACAAATTTCCGACGTGTATTGTAATTAGGTTCTTCAACACCCACTGGTTGAGCCGGCAGGGAATAGTACTAATTAAAGGTCAAGTGTAGTAGCTCGTTGGACTAGAACTAAACACCCAGTTCCAGCTTTTGAGGTGTTTTGAAAACAGCAGCTTCTGCCCCCCTCGCTTCGCCGTGACTCACCCTTGTCCTCTTCCTCCTGGAGGTAGGTAGTAAATCGTAGTGGTTACCGTGTCGTCTTTGGAATTGGAAAAGCCTCGGTTGTAATTAGGTCTCAGCAAGGGTGTCTGCCTCTCGGCCTCAGCTTCTTGGTCTGTAAAACGCCTCCCGGGGTAACAGTGAGGTAAAGCGGAGGGCCTAGTGTGTGGAAAGTACCCAGTAAGGCCCTGGTCTCTCTCTGTTCCCGGTCTGCCTTGTTACGGAACGTAGGTTTCTTCAACATACATCTGACCGTGTGAGTGTCACGTTGAGAAGCTGTGGCTTCCCCCTACCTGTAGACACTTTTGTGGCTCCTTTTCAGACACCAGTGGGCTCCTTTTCAGTCCTAATCTGCAACTTACTCCTTCCTCCCCTCAAGTTGCACCTTGGTGGTCAAACAGTACTCTGTACCTAGAGTGTTTGATTTGATGATCCCTCTGCCCTTTTGAGACCCAGTTCAAATGTCACCTCTGTCAATATGTCCTACCCACCCTCACCTGAGATGCTCCCTTCTCTTGGCACATAGCTCTGTTCTGAACTTAATCACATTATTCTGTTTCCCCAGCTAGACTGTGAATTCTGAGATCAGTGATTCACTGTTCTATCTCTAGCACCTAACATGCTATTTTTGTAAAGAATTATTAGTATTGATTGCCTATTAATAGGCTTGCCTTTACAAAACAAATATTTTATGCTGTAAATAAGGTGGGGGGGGGCGCCTGGGTGGCTCAGTCGGTTGAGCGTCCAGCTTCGGCTCAGGTCACGATCTCACAGTTTGTGGGTTCGAGCCTCGCGTCGGGCTCTGTGCTGACAGCTTAGAGCCTGGAGCCTGCTTCAAATTCTGTGTCTCCCTCTCTCTCTGCTCCTCCCCCGCTCATGCTCTGTCTCTCTCTCTCCTTCAAAAATAAATAAAAACATTAAAAAAAATTTTTTTTTAAATAAGAGGAGGGGATTATTTACATATGCAGTCTCTTTCTTTTGGAGCATGAACACGTGTCTCTCACATCCCTTACCCCCACTACCAGGCCCATCTCAACCTGAAAAGCCCTTTGCCATATAAGAAGCAGCTGGAATCTTTCCGAGAACCTTTCCTGACTCTTCATGTAGAATTAGGGGAGCTCCTAGTGTGTTTCCTCCGCAGCTTGTACTGTAGCTCTTTCATAGAACCTAGGGCCTGTTCCACTGAGTTATAATGGGCAGCTGAAAATGCCTGTCTCCTCCAGACCATTAGCACCTGATGGCAGGAACTCTGTCCTTTCATGGCCCTAACTCATTGTTGATCTCATTGAATAAATTTTGAGTAAAGGAATTTAGAAGTATAGATTGTTTTTAATGGTTCAAATGCTAATGAAGTAAACGAAAAGATCCCATCATCTATTTTTCTTTTTTAGGTCTTTGTCATGTCACTAGCTTTCTAGTGTTGTAATCTTCCAGAAAGAAGGCCAGAGGTTGATTAAAGGAAAGGTGGGGGGAGCACTTGCATTGACTTTTTTTAACCTCCTTTTTCTACACTTAGGCTAAGGTGTATTTGTTTTGCAAATGTTTTTACAGAAATATGCTTATTGCCTAGGAAGATACTGTATATATTTGAAAACATTAAAACAAAAACAAAAAAGCCTTGAACCTCTAATTCTTTTTCTTTTAGCTTGGGATGTGGTAATGTCAGCCAGACTTTTCAGAGCCCTGGCCGGATCTCACTGTATTTTATCAAAAGTGTATCAGTGCCAAAGACTTGCTCATCGAACGTTAAAACCGCTTAAGGAATTTGAGACTACAGTATGCAGCACCGTGACGAGAAGCCAGAACTTGGATTTATTCTTTCCTGAGACAGCAGCGGGTGATTTGAGTAAGTCCCAGGTCCTGGAAACAAGTCAGAAAATACCAAATACAAACATACTGTCTCCATTAAATGCTGCACATTGCCAGGGTGAAAAAGTGCACCTTCCGACCAGGAAATCGTTTAGTACTCACAGGAAAGTGACTCACAAACCAAATCTATTAGGTTCTAAGTGGTTTATAAAAATATTAGAGCGGCAGTACTCATCTATATCAACGGAAACGGTTGTTCCTAAACAAGACTTTCCGCAAATCAAGAGACCACTGAAAGCGTCGAGGACCAGGCAGCCATCCAGGACCAACCTTCCAGTTCTCTCTGTGAATGAGGTAAATGTGTGATGGTGCCTTGTGCGTACAATCCTTACTTGCACTGTAATCGAGTGCCCGCTGCGCCACAGCCTTGCTGTGAACGTAAGAGATCTGGCAGCAAGGGCTTTGAAGTCTGATAGTGAAACCTGTGACATCCAAAGGGAATCAGCATCTTAATTTTAGGAATCGATAATACATAGAAAGAGGGGCACCTGGGTGGCTCAGTTGGTTAAGCATCTGACTCTTGATTTTAGCTCAGGTCTTGATCTTGAGGTCATGAGTTCAAGCTCCACGTTGGCCTCCACGCTGGGTGTGAAGGCTACTTAAATGATAATAATAATACATATAAAGGCAAAAATAGGCAATTAAATATAAAAATATAATTTATGAAAAGATTAGTTATTGGCCTAAGGAAACTTTGAGAAAAAAGACTACTGTTAAGTCCAGTGTTGGAATGGTATTATGAAAAACACCCATTAAACAAAATCAAACTGTAGAAATTCTTCATCAGATTTAAAAACAAAGTCAAAAAACGGGCGCCTGAGTAGCTCAGTCAGTTGAGCGCCCAGCTTCAGCTTAGGACATGATCTCACAGTTCGTGAGTTCGAGCCCCACATCAGGCTCGTGCTGTCAGTGTGGGGCTGGCTTCAGATCCTCTGTCCTCTCTCTGCCCCTCCTCCATTATGTATGTGCGTGGGCGTGCGCGCTCTCTCTCTCAAAGATAAACATTTAAAAATAATTTTTTAACATTTTCAGTAGCTATGCAGACAGGTAAGCATTCATTAGCCTGTGGTAACTGTATGGGATGGGGTAGTGAAATGACAGAAAATGGGTATAGTCAGAAAACAGCAAGAGGTTTCTGCTTTTCTGGCCTTTAAGGGTTGAAGAGGGTGTTTTTACTCACTGTTAGATGTTTGTGAGAATTTTTCAGATACAACTGCATTTCCCTTCTACATGATAAATACTATTTAAGGTTAAGATCAAGCCCTTTGCTAACTTTTATACCTTGTATAGTACCCAGAACTGTGTCTTATATGTAACAAATACTTATTAAATTAGAAAGGAGAGAAGAGAGGCAAAGGGATCTTTCATGTCTATGGTCATCAACATTAAAAATGAGAATTGAGAATATTTAAAACAATCAGGCCTTCTGAGTCTTTCAGAAAACAGGTTAGAATGTCAGTCTTAAAATCTTGATTCTGAGTAGACCCTGAGCATGTTTAATTGGGGGGGGGGGGGGTTTGTTGTTGTTGTTTTTACTGCATAGTTCACTTCCTTCAAAAAGGTCGATAGACCTTCACGACTGATCCTCAGGTTATGCCATTAGGATTGATTCATGATTTTTACTTTGGATTCTAGCTTTGTTTATTTCTACTTTACTTTTAGGTTTGTTTATTTTGAGAGAGAGCGTACAAGCGAACAGAGGAGGGGCAGAGAGAGAGAATCCCAAGCAGGCCGGCGTGGAGCCTGACACGGGGCTTGAACCTACAAACCATGATGAGATCATGACCTGAGCTGAAACCAAGCATCGGATGCTTAACCAACTGAGCCACCTAGGGGCCCCACAGGTCCTGATTTTTTAATTGTATTGTTTAGCTTTGTGATCATTTGGGAAATGCAGTGCATGAAGTGTAAAAACCTGAATTCACGGCAGATCCAAGAAAGAGGAAGATCTGGGGGTCTGGGTGGCTCAGTTGGTTAAGCGTCCGACTTCGGCTCAGGTGACAGTCTCACAGTTTGTGAGTTCGAGCCCTGCGTCGGGCTCTGTGCCCACAGCTCGGAGCCTGGAGCCTGCTTCGGATTGTGTGTCTCCCTCTCTCTCTCTGCCCCTCCCCCATTCTCGCCCTGTCTGTCTCTCAAAAATAAATGAATGTTAAAAAAAAAAATTAGAAAAAAAGAGGAAGATCTCCATTTTGTCTTTTGTAACACCTAGCAGCACAGAGAATAGTCTTTTTTTTTTTCTTTTTAGAGTGTGAGCAGGGCAGAGAGGCAGAGGGAGAGAATCACAAGCAGGCTCCATGTTCAGTGCAGAACCCGACACAGGGTTTGATCCCACAACCCTGGGATCGTGACCTGAGCCAAAATCAAAAGTTGGATGTTCAACCAATTGAGCCACCCAGGTGCCCCAATAATCAAGTTTCTTAACGAAGAGGATGATATGGTCAGAGGTGTCACTTTTTTTTTTTTTTTTATAAGTTATTGGTTGTAAACTCTCAAAGAGACATTATTTCTTTGGGCTGTCCTTCAACTTGGAGGCAATTTTCTTGAATTCGTTTTTTGTTTTTTTGTTTTTTTTGAGGATATTTTTTTCTGCTTCCAGGAAAGGATTTGAAGCAGATCTTCAAAATTTAATGTAGTTTTAAATGAGATAATGAAAGTATTACATTTGAAATGGAGCAGACAATTGACATGAACAGAGAAATAACTGTTACCTGGTGTGAATAATCTAGGTGAACATTTAGTTCTGAGAAGCCCAATGGTTAACGAAGGGAATCCTCCTGGGTTATACTTTTTTTGTTCTTTAACGGGAAAAAAAAAAAAAACTTAAAAATGTTTTATGAGGAACTATGGTTTTCTATCACCAAATTTAAGGAGTCATATACGTGCTGGGTTCTTAGATACAAGATATTATGTAACATAATAGGCGTGACCTCAGATGCAGTTTTGCAAAAACAGAAGCAGCATGTGGTCTCTCTGAAGAGCACAGGGAAATAATAGAAAATCTTATGTTTCTAAAAGCATTTATTTTTTCTTTAGTAACCTCTACACCCAATGTGGGGCTCGGCCTCATGACCCTGAGATCAAGAGTGTGTGCTCTTCCCAATAAGCCAGCCAGGCCCCCCCTTGGAACATCATTTCTGATGATCTTACTCTTCGTGGGCGAACGCAGTCTTGAAGTGTGGCTAGGTCCTATATCCCCAGGGCCGAAGACTGGCTTTTATCTGCCCCACATGGAGGGCCACCCCATTTCCACATGGGCATCCTGGGGCTGGGGAGTCCCTAGTGGTGGGATAGCCCTTTCTCCCCCTCTGGACACAGACAGGAAGGACTCTGCTTTGCACCAGAGAGCAGGTGTGCTTTGTCTCACTCCCCCCACGTGCTCCTGACTCGCCCTCTTTCCTGTGCCACACAGCAAGCTCCCAGAATTGACTGAGTGAGGTTAGTCACTACCCGCTGTACTAGAATCAACTCTTTACCTAGTGTCATTTGCAGAGATCGTAACGTACTAAGATTTCAGCCCACTTGCCGTTGGCTCGTAGTTTATCTTGGCAGCAACGGTGTTCCTTGTTGGTGCGTCTCATCTCAGGAAGAGGATGCGAGAGGATGACAGCCACTGCTCTGATCAGCATGGAGGCGGGCACGTCCTTGTACTGCAGAGTTAACTAGTGGATTGTTATTAATCGATGGGTTTTTTTGTTGTTTTTTGGGGGTTTTTTAGCGAAATATAATAGAAAGCATCAGAATGCATTAATCGTGGTAGAAATGAATACTATTTCATGAAATTTTTGTGTCACGTACTGGTATGTGTGCCCACGTGCATCTGTGTACTGTGTGTACAGAAGGCTTTTTCGCCGTGGGGTGGAGTTAAGAAACTTAAAAGCTAAAGCATTGTCCTGCTGACGTAAAACGTATCTGTTGTATAACTTTTATCTACGGTCTATACATAACAGGAAAACATGCATTTTTCTTTTCGTATTTAGAGGCAACATTACAGTAATGCATTACTCTTCTTCAGTACTAGAATGTGAATAAAAATAAGCTTTCTTTTTTAAGAAAAGTGTTCCATCAGAGCGTGTGATGCACTGAAGCAAGGATCGTATATAGATTTCTAGCCCCATCTGCTGGAACATGTTTTCTGTGGCCAGCAAAACAAAACACATATTGAAACACTGTGGCTTTCTTGGCTTTCGGTTTTAGGTTTTTGTTTTTTTTCACATTTTAAAATAGAAAGGCCTACATTTAAGTGTTAAATCGAGTAAGTGTTTGAGGTTGGTTTGGCACATCTACGTAAGAACAAGTTGTTGATCCCTGTCCTAAAGCCTGAAATTTGTGCTCTCACTATATATATGATTCATTATAAAAATCCAGAAAAAGACGTATGAAAACGGAAGCTTCTCACAACATAACAATATAATTAATATGGAAAAAACGGGACTACAACACACTCCGTGGGCCTCTTTCCCTTTACCAAATGGATTTCAGGGCAATCTTGAAACTTAAAGCAAAGGAAAAAAAAAGAAACTTAAAGCAAAGGATATGAACCTAAAAAAAGATTGATCCAGCAAATCAATCTGGAAAACTTTGTAAATCATTTATTAATGGAAGAAGCCATAACTTACAGAGAGAGTGAGTCCCAGAAGGCTTAAGGATACAGAAAGTAGTGTGGCAAGCCGTGTAAGTTTATGTGATGCTGGCCAGAACTTTGAGCCAAACTAAACAGGAGACAGGGAAAGAAGGAAAGGTGACAATCTTCAGAAAGTCTGCAAAAATCCTTGGAATGGCTAAGTAAAAACAGATTGTGTTTAAAAATTTATTTATAATTTTTTGGAACTCAGAATGTATTTTCTCATGGAAGTAGTGACTGAATGCACTTGAGTGCACGTTAGTATGTGTTTTTAGCACGGACGGGTCCGATAAGCAACGAATGATGGTGAGGCAGGCAGGGACCTAGCGGGTGGGAGGGGCTGCGTGGGCTGGAGAACTGGGACCACCTCCTCAGCTTTAGTGAATAATATATTCATTAGTTGAATTATTTCTATTCCTAATTATATTCATTCCTAATTATATTCTATTCCTATTATATTCGATAGTTGATTATTGCCAGGTCTTCCACTTGGTCAGATCTTGGTGGAAATCTGGCTTTTGTGTGAAACCTCAATTTGTTGTTGAGGATGAATTCAAATCTTAAAAGCACTGTATGGTCAGGGTGCCTGGGAGACTCCGTTCAGTGTCTGACTTTGGGCTCATTTCATGACCTCATGGCTTGTGAGTTCGAGGCCTGCATCAGGCTCACTGCTGTCAGCACAGAGCCGTCTTCAGATCCTCTGTCCCCACCTCCATCCCCCCCGCAACGCTTTCTCTCAAGAATGAATAAACATTAAAAAAAAAAACACTATATGGGTCAACTTTAAAAAAAATTTTTTTTTTAATGTTTATTCATTTTTGAGAGAGAGACAGAGTGTAAGTAGGGGAGGGTCAGAGAGAGAGGGAGACACAGAATCCAAAGCAGGCTCCAGGCTCCGAGCTGTCAGCACAGAGCCTAAGGCGGGGCTCGAACCCACGGACCGTGAGATCATGACCTGAGCCAAAGTCGGACGCTTAACCGACTGAGCCACCCAGGCGCCCCAAATATGGGTCAACTTTTGAGTTGGATAGGTCTCTGAGCTGCCAGTTTGCAATTCTGATTGTAGAACAGGTGGCTTCTGCCGTCTCCAGTACAGTTATGGGAAGATCCTCTACTGGAATAGTTCTTGGACTGAGGCCCCCTTATCTCCTCATCTTTTATCTTTTTTGTGCCTCCTCCTGCTCTTCTCACCACAGCCCAGACAAAGTGTGTCAGCTGTAGTAGTCACACAAGTAATTCTGACATCCAACCTAATATCCTGTGATTTTGCTTAGTGAGTTTCAGTAAATTTGTTGGGTCTCCTGCCAAACACAGCCTGCCCACTGTGGCCTTACCTGGTTCCTGTTGGCAGGATTCCTTTCTTTCATGCAGCTGAATCTCATGTCCTCTCAGCTCTTTCTAACTCCATGAAGCCTTAAAAGAACAGATAGTGTTAGCATTTCTAAGCCTTACGCACATAACTGATTTCCTGTACTCCAGTAACTATCTATACTCTGGCTGTGGATCCCTATGATTTGTGTATCAGCATGTGCTTACCTTCATAGTGACTCTGGGAACCCGCTGATCAGTTACCCATCTGTAAAAAGGGGTACGACATTTATCGTCACTTTCAACAATTTCTGCTTGTCTGACTTGCCTTTTTTCTTTTTTTCTAATTGAGATAAAATCATTTTGCTGATGAGTGGACATTTGGTTGATTTTAGGTTTTTCAGCTTGTGTGTTCCTTCGGGGCCTCTGTTTATTCCTCTGCTGCTTTAAAAAAATTTTTTTTAATGTTTATTCATTTTTGAGAAACAGACAGAGACAGAGCATGAGCCCGGGAAGGCAGAGAGAGAGGGAGACCCAGAATCCGAAGCAGGCTCCAGGCTCTGAGCTGTCAGTGCAGAACCTGACGTGGGGCTCGAACCCACGCACCGTGAGATCATGACCTGGGCTGAAGTCAGACACTCAACTGAGTGAGCCACCCAGGTGCCCCTACTGCTTTTTAAATCACACATTAGAGTGGCACCTGGGTGGCTCAGTCAGTTAAGAGTCCGACTTCAGCTCAGGTCATGATCTCACGGTGCATGGGTTCGAGCCCCGCATCAGGCTCTGTGCTGACCGCTCAGAGCCAGGAGCCTGTTTCGGATTCTGTGTCTCCCTCTCTCTGCCCCTCCCCTGCTCACACTCTGTGTCTCTCCCTCTCAAAAATAAACATTAAAAAAAATTAAATCACACATTAGAATGGCATAACAGATTGAAGAAAAGGCAGGGCAGGCTTAAGCCGTTTCTTGAGTTTAGGGCCAGGAGTTAGGTAACAGAAGTGGGAGGAGGAAAGGAATTAATATACTACTTTTCTGAAATTTTGTACTAGGAGCATAACAGGAAGGGAGAGAGTTTAATGGTGACATGAGTAACTCCTAAGAGTAAATTCTGATTCGGTGACTCCTAAGCCTCTCTTAACCAGCAGTGGGTCAGACACCATACATATCAAATGGCCGTAGAATCACTCATGTTCTGATCAGAAATATAAAACTGTGAACATATGAAAATTCAGATGTAAATTACTTGATACACTTGTTCACCTCCCGTAAATTTTGATGGTTTAAACATACCCGTACACACGGTAAAAATAACTATAATCTGTGATTCACCATTTGTTTGTGCTAGCCATGGTTCTGAGCACTTGACATTCATCAGCTTGTCTAAACGTCACAGCAGTCCTCTAAGACATTTTGTCATTCTGATTTTCTTTTAACTTTTTTTTAATGTTTATTCATTTTTGAGAGACAGATGAGACAGAGCGTGTGTGGGGGAGGGGCAGAGAGGGAGACACAGAATCCGAAGCAGGCTCCAGGCCCTGAGCTGTCAGCACAGAGCCCGATGTGGGGCTTGAACTCACGGACTGTGAGATCATGACCTGAGCTGAAGTCGGATGCTTAACCTACTGAGCCACTCAGGCACACCTGTCATTCTGATTTAAAAAAAAAAAAGAAAAAAAGTTATTCAAATTCTGTGAACTCTTTAAGGCCTGTGTCAATAGCTTTTGAACTTTATTGACTTCATCCCCTAGTGAGGAATGTATTTTACCTAACACATACATAGATATAAATGACAGAAAACTCGATAAAGTAACATTTACCCTTACTATGAATGACGCACTGTAATGTTTTCTATTTTATTGAATTTAATTTTTTTAATTATTTTTTTTAGCATTTATTTATTTTTGAGACAGAGAGAGACAGAGCATGAACAGGGGAGGGGCAGAGAGAGAGGGAGACACAGAATCTGAGACGGGCTCTAGGCTCTGAGCTGTCAGCACAGAGCCTGATGCGGGGCTCGAACTCATGGACTGTGAGATCATGACCTGAGCCGAAGTTGGACACTTAACCGACTGAGCCACCCAGGTGCCCCTTTAATTTCTTTTTTTTTAAGCTGGTTTGGGCCAACCAGATCGGTAGCAGGATTCATGGATGGTTGTGGCTCACAGTTTGACAAAAGTGCTGTGCCATACTGCTCCCTGTGTGTGCACTGTGCAGACATAGGCAACTCAGATACACAGAATTTTTGTTTAATACTAACCAGAGTAAAAAGTGCTGTACTTCATTTATAGATTTAAAGTAATCTCTGGGGGAGCCTGGGTGGCTCAGTGGGTTAAGTGTCTGACTCTTGGTTTCAGCTCAGGCCATGATCTTATGGTTCCTAAGTTCAAGCCCTGCATGGGGCTCCAAGCTGACAACGCAGAGCCTGCTTGGGATTCTCTCTCTCACCTTCTTTCTCTGCCCCTCCCCTGCTTGTGCTCTCGCTTGCTCTCTCTCTCAAAATAAATAAAAACTTAAAAAAAAAAAAACAATAATCTCTGCTGTAAAGGTTAGCAGCAATTTATCAAATGACCTTAAAATAATAATGTTTGTGAAAAAGTCACAGCAACTCAGGTTTGGAGAGACTGTAAATATCACGGCACCCAGGCCTATATGGTGCCTTAATCCTCTCTGTAACTTTGTTTTAGTTTGTGTTTGCAACACTACCACCAGGGAGGGGGCAGTTCTGTTTTCTGGAGAGCCCACTCCACCTTTTTGGTGGCTGGCGGAAGAAAGTCCTTTCACGGATTGGGCTGAACTCCATCTCCCTTTAGCTTTTTTTTCTTCACTCTCACCGTATGCCTTGTATGAACCTTTGAGACATTTGACAAAAACTCTCGAGTGCTTGCTTTTGCAAAATGGAGTCCCCGAAGGCAATAGCCATCACAGACACTTCAACCTCTTGGTAACCCATGTCGTGCCGATCTTGCCGAAACAGGACCTGATGCACTGCACAGCGTTTGCAACTGCAGATGAGTATCATCTTGGAACTCTCTCTCAAGATCTGGTCTCCCACGGATATGTTGAAGTAACAAGCTTGCCTAGAGGTACATCTTGAACCTGGGCCAAATATGTTAAAATGTATCAGAAAATAGTTTTCCTGTGATACATCGTAAATATTCATTTGTTTACGCTCCATTTTCTATTTAAAGGATCTATCACAAAAAAATGATGTTGAATCTCTTTATACAAATGACAAAGATAAGAAACTAAAATGTATTTACAGAGAACTTTTAGTTCTCAGAGTAAAATCAGTGTGATTTTTTAAGATTTACTTATAGGATCACTGTGACTTGGGATAATCAAAGGCCATGCACTTCATTTCTGTCGCATAAAAAAGTTGTTTTATTCTTACAGAAAGGCCATACAATTGATAGAAATGTTAGGGAGAGCCTTTAAAGAAAAATTTACCAGTATAATTCAGTACTTTTAAACTAACAAAATTAGCTAAAAGAGGAATACAAATCATATTAAAAAAGAGAATCAAACTTAACAGGATTTTAGGATAGTATCCCGAAAGATTCTTGAAAAAAAAATAGCCTGTTTTATAGTAAAAAATAAGTAACTTAAAACACCCTGATGGAAGTTCATAAATTTACCACAAAGAAGCAATAATAGGTTGAAAACCTCCCTGCTACATAGAAGATTCTTCAAAGAGTCATTGACCCCATAAGAAACACTTGAAATGCCACCGTGCTCTTCTTTGGTGATCGGAACAGACTCTTTGTGCTGTTTGATGGCAGAAACAAACATAATTGGGGAAAACAGAGCTCTGTCCGGAGCCCCAAAGATAAAAAATTTTCCAGGTGTATCCTTGGCTGATCCCAAAAGCTGTCAGCAGGGTGACCTGTGCATTGCACTCTGGGGGACTTCTTGTCCCAGTCCTGTGCCGTGGGTCTTTTCCATTGCATTTATGTTGCTCTTGGCTACGTAGGTGAACTTTGCCCTCTGGAGGATATAGTGCTTAGGGATGTTAGAGCTGACCCAAAAAAGGTAGTTTGGATTTGGTCTTTAATCCGAACACCCCGTTCCCCAACCTCTACCAGGAGCTCTGAAGCTTTGTGGGTCCTAATTTTAAGTTAAGAAATTATATATAACTTTTTACATATTAGGAGTATACTTATTGATACATTAAAACATGTTTATAATTTATGTTATAGAATATTTGTATACTTACAAATATTAAGTGTACTGATATATACTTATTGATAACATGTGTATTAACATATTTAATAATATGCACAAGGTTAAAATATTTAGCTATAGGTGGCTACAGTGGTCATTCTCATGGTTAACTCTGAACCCACATTTTGAAACGGTCATTATCTTTGTGTCTATACGTTTTCTGTTGTCCCACATTTCACATGATTTAAATCCATCAAAATGAGTACTTTGAGAATATTAAAATTATATTAATAACATCATATTTAAAGGAAGTGAATTTTGTAAACAGTGTAATTCCTGAAACTTGGTTGTATTGAAACTAAGACTTCAATAATTATTAACTGGACTAATGATTACTGAGTGAAAATGGTTGTCAGTGAGTGGTTTTAAATAGTACTAATAATAGTGCCTCAGGTGTTTTGTAAAAGTAATTTTTTATGGTCTTTTCCTTTTCACATATTAAATATTTTCAGAAACCTAAAAAAGATGGGCAGAATGTTATAGAATACTCAATGGCTTACGAAGGAATGATCATATGTACTTCATTAAAAGTTTCTAGGTGACTCATAAACCTTGGGTCACTTTATGGTGGTAGCTTTTCACTCATTTATTTTATATCACAGATGCAGCAAATATTTTGGTGATGGGCGTGGAACATTCTGCGAAAGAAGGTGATCCTGGAACAATATTCTTCTTCAGGTAAGACAAGGGAGCAGCTCTACTGGGAGATGGGCTTGTGGTCAGACACTGGTCTTTAAACTTGAGGGTGTACCTCCTCCCTTAATAGTAAATGTGTTCAAAATTTACCTGTGATTTAAACTTCTCCTTTAATTGTTATTTCATCTAGGAGACTTTGTCAGCTTTAGGAATTTTCTGGTGAAGTCTCTTATGAAACAGTTTTTTCATGGCTTGCCTTTATCTATAAATCTGGGTTTTTGTTCACTAAGAATACATAAAAGTACCTTGCCTTCCATTCATCTTCAGTGCCCCTTATCAGACTCATGCTACTACTCTGCTGTCTTTTCTTCTTTTTTCCTCCTTCTGTCGCTCTTTGGTTAAAGTTTTAGACCACCTTACCTCTCCAGAGACTTTAGCCTGGGACCCTGACTCACGTATAGTTATTCATTTTATTTAAAGGTTTTTTTTTTTTCTTTTTTTTAATATTTATTTATTTTTGAGACGGAGAGTGTGAGCGGGGGAGGGGCAGAGAGAGAGAGAGGGAGACACAGAATCCGAAGCAGGCTCCAGACTCAGAGCTGTCAGCACAGAGCCTGACGTGGGGCTCAAACTCATGGACCATGAGATTATGACCTGAGCTGAAGTCGGACACTCAACCGACTGAGCCACCCAGGCGCCGCTTAAAGGTTGTTTTAATACCAAATTGTCCAGAGTTGCTGAGTGAGAATGGTTATGATAATAGGAACCACTGAAAATAATTTCATATTATCCCCACAGCTCTTAAAGAAGGTCTGTTATTCTCATTTTGCAGCTGAGGAAACTGAGGGTGAGAGGCATTAAGGGAATTACCCACAGTCATGGGACTGTTCTGTGTAGAACAGAAACACAAGGAACATCGATAAGAACCCAAACTTTGATGAAATGTCTGTGATACCAGTGTTCGTAGTTGATAACTGGAGCTCCAGCTTGGTTCCTGTCAATGCCTTACCTTCCTTTTTTTTTTTTTTTTAATTTTTTTTAATTTTTATTTTTGAGAGAGAGAGAGCATGTGAGCAGGGAGGAGCAGAGAGAGAGGGAGACACAGAATCCGAAGCAGGCTCCAGGCTCCGAGCTGTCAGCACAGAGCCCAATGTGGGGCTCAAACCCATGAACTGTGAGATCACGACCTGACCCGAAGTCAGACGTTTAACCGACCGAGCCACCCAGGCGCCCCTTTACCTTCCTTTTTTATGTATGTTTAAGTAATCTCTACACCCATCATTCAGCTTGAACTTAACTCCGAGATCAAGAGTCGTGCATTCTACTGACTGAGCCAGCCAGGTGGCTGAACCTTACCTTCCTTTATTAAGTAACTTAGGAGATAATCAAGAGTTCAACATTTGGTCCAAGTAGAATAGCATCCCCTTTGACTCAGGTGAGGAATTTGGTTGTCTGAGGGCCTCTAGATCGGCACCATCCAGTGGAAATACAATGCAAGCCACAAATGCAAGCCTCGTATGTAATGATACATTTTCTAGTAGCCACATGTTTAAAAGTTGAAAAAAAAAGATTTACTTTTGAACACCAGTAACAATATATATTGCGCAAAATTAATTTTAATAACGTATTTTATTTAACCCAGCATGTCTACAATGCTGTCGTTTCCGCATGTAATCAGTCAGTAATTAATGAGATTTTTACACTCTTCATACTAAGCCTTTGAAACCCAGTGTGTGTTGTACATTTCCAGCATCTCTCAGCGTGGACCGGGCACATTTCAAGTGCTCAGTAGCTCGCATGGCCTGAGACCGCACCGCACAGCACAGCTCCAAAAGAGGGGCGCTCTTCCCAGCCCCTCTCATCTGCCTGGAGGGGCTGCTCTGAACTGCTAATGCTCTGGCTGTGGCTTAAGGGGCAATCGCATCCACCTTCTGTCCCCTCCACCGGCTGGTGGCCGCAGCTTGCTGCCCGGCCCCCTGCCTGCCATCTCACCCCACCGCCAGTCTGTGGGCAGGATCGTTTTTTCTCATCACTACACTCTCCTGCCAGAAACGCTGCGGAGCTTGACCAGACTCCTGTCATGGCACAGGATTGGCTCCTCCCCGCCTCTCCGACCTGATTGCCCAGTACTTGTCCACGTCCACAACCGAATTGCAGACAACTAGCTGTTTGTTCTGAGATGTTGCCCTGCTCCCTCACGCCTTCTCCCTGAATCCAGGACGTTCCCTCGGCCGTATCGCCGCCTCTCGTTTGCTCCTTCGGCTAGCCCTGCTCGTCCGTGGGAACTGTGTCCTCCCGTGTATGTCTCAGGGCATACCTGAGGGCATACCTCTCAGGGCACTCACCACGTGGGACTGCAGCTGGAGGCCTGTCGGTCGGTCTTTTCTAAGTTGGGAGTTCCGTGAGGGTAGGAACCAGACCATACTCATCTTTGTATCCCAGATGCTAAGCCCAGACCCACACATAGGCTAAGCACTTCGCTTAAGAAATCCTTGAAGAATGAGGGGTGCCTGGGTGGCTCAGTCGGCTGGGTGATTTCGGCTCAGGGCATGATCTCACAGTTCGTGGGATCAAGCCCCACATCGGGCTCTGGGCTGACGGCATGGAGCCTGCTTGGGATTCTCTCTTTCCTCTCTCTCTGCCCCTCTCCTGCTCATGCACACACATGCACGCTCTTTCAAAATAAACAAAAAAATATTTTCTTAAATTAAAAAAAAAAAAAATGTTTGAAGAATGGTAGGAAGCCACCATATTTTTACCTGCCTTTCAATTCCACCTTTCCTTCCTCCAGGAAGAAAAGAGCCATACCTTTCTCTCTCTCTCTCTCTTGCTCTCACTCTCGCTCTCTTTTTAGTTACTACCAAAAATAGCTCAGTGTGTCAGACTTCAGGAATCGAAACAAGTTAGACCTTAAATTCTTTCAAAGCCAGAACTAGGTCCTGTGGCTTCACTGTTGTCCAAGCGCTGTAAGGATGGGTGGCATTATTCTGTGGGCGCTCTTAGCCATCTTTGGCTTTAATTTGTATCAGTCTCTTCATTCCACAACTATTAAAAGCATGATCCTTTATTCTTTTCCTATAGCAGAATCTGCCTAATGAGAGCTAAGACGGGTCTCAAAAATTTCCTTATTCTGATTTCTGTACATCAGAATTGAACCAGGTATGAAACAGTTCAGATCCATGAAATTATATAGTATTACAATAAGAGTTATTTATTCTGCAAACCATGTGAGAAATCCTGAATTTGGGGGAGCTCAGGTTGTATCAAAAGCTCAGTAATAGCTCTTTTGTCTTAGCAAATCATCTAGGGACCATAATGTCAAATAAGTAATCACATTTGTAAAAATTGCCTTTGGGATATATTCTAGAAGCTACCTAAGCATGGCTTTACGTATGGCCTTAATGTATTCCACTGTTAACTTAATTGATTCTTTTATTCTTTTAAATCAGAGAAGGAGCTGCTGTGTTCTGGAATGTGAAAGACAAAACTGTAAGTATATATAAAATATAAAAGTGTAAAAGTGTTTCTGAGAAAAAAATTGTTAATTAGCACTCAGTAATCTGAGCCACTGGAAGATAAATTAACAGGAAATCCACAGCTTACTTGCTCTGCATTATGTGATTGATCCTAGCACGTTTGTCTTCTAAAATGATTATATTTTGGCTTATAAGTTTCCTCCATTTTCCATCCTCTGGGCTTATAGTAATTTGTGAAGAATTAGAACAGCCTAGCTACAACGCAGACAGAAAGAAGTTAGTTACACTTTGTACATGATAATCTACAAAGTGAATCACAGTTCACTGGCATTTGACTGCACTAAGGTCTTACTTCAGATCAAGTTTTCTAGAACTTTCTCACAGGAAACAATTTCTTCATTATCTCGATCACAGTTTGTTTACTATAACTTTCTTAGAGGTAGTTTGATAATACAGATCAAAGCTTCATATTTAACTCAACAAAGTTTTACATTTAGAATGTTATCCAGAGGAAGTAATTGCAGTTACGCATGATAAGTGATGTACAGAAATGTTCATCGGCGTACCGTTTACAGTAGCAAAATGAGAAATAACCGAAGTACGTAATGGTAGGAAGTTTGTCAGATACCTCCCTAGGTGATACCGCAGTTCTTAAAAATTATGTAGAAAAATATCTGTTCCTAGGAAATTGCCTAATTAAATTTAAGAAGCAGATTATAAAATATAACCATTATAATATCAGGGCTAGTTAAAAAAATATGCCTCATAAAATCCCACTTTCACTAAAAGGAAATACACCCCCACTACACACACACACACACACACACACGGCAGTGGTAAGGTGGGGTTTCCTGAAGAAAAGGAAATATAAATGACTAATAAATATAAGAAAAATTGGCTGTTTGAAGTGGCAGAAATGTAAAAGGCTGGTAATACCCAGTATTTTTTAAGAATGCTCTGCTGAGGACACCTGGGTGGCTCAGTCGGTTAAGTATCCGACTCTTGATCTCAGCTCAGGTCTCTTGATCTCACCTCCGGATCATGAGTTTAAGTCCCACTTTGGGCTCTGTGCTGGGCGTGAAGCTTACTTCAAAAAAAAATGTTTTCTTAAATGTTTAGATTCTAAAATTGGAAAAACCGTTTTAGAGAGCAGTTTAGCAACATTTATCAAAATAGTAAGTGTGCACGTCTTTTGATCTAGCAATTCCTGAGGACATACCCCCATCAGACCACAAAGATACATAAGGATGGTGCATTTGCAACCTTGTAATAGTGTCTCAAGAGTAGGAATAATCTGTGGACGGACATTGAGGAAGGTTAAATAAATTGTGGTTTCTGCATTAAGGAGAGTAGCATTGAACATGTTTACATGCATAGTATGATCTAATTTTATATAAAAAAAAAAACCACGTATTTTGAAAAGTCTGGAAAGATATGCAGCAAATTAGGGTTTTCTTTGGGGATTAAGAATTCAGGAGAGCGGAGAGAGATTATTACTTTATACCTTTATGTTGTTTACATTTTTATAACTATGGGACTTACACATTTTTAAAAAGATTTCACAGATACAAACCATAAAACTCGTGATTTTCTTTGGGTTGTGGAACGTGATAATTTTAATTTTCTTTATGCTAATGTGTTTTCTAAATGTGAAAACAAGTTAATACATTATTCCGATGAGTTTAATATCACAACAAATTTGCCTTTTCCTTAAAAACTAATCAGAAGAGCTTTGCACAGTGGCAGTGAGTGGCCAGTGAGGTTTATCCGAGGCATGATTATTGCTAATTAAAAACTAAACAGAAGAAATGTCACCAAACGTAATGACAAATGTTATAACCCTTAACACTATGACATAGTTCTGTACGGAGAGGATCAGGTATAATTTCAGGTTACTTACTTTTCATTTTCTTCTAGATGAAGCATGTGATGCAAGTCTTAGAAAAACATGAAATCCAGCCCTATGAAATCGCACTGGTGCACTGGGAGAATGAAGAGCTTAACTACATCAAAACAGAGTGAGCAACATTTTATCACGTTTACAAAAAGGGCACTTGGAATTACTAGACTGGAAGCAGTGGAGACAATAAACAACTTACACATTTGGAGACTCATTTTAAGAAAAAAGTTACTGGTACAGATACAAAGCCTAAACGATATAATAAATATTCGTAGGTAAACATAATTTTTTTAACTTGTCAGGCTACACGTAGTAGAGGGGCGTCGGGGTGGCCCAGTTGGTTAAGCGTCCGACTTCAGCTCAGGTCATGATCTCACGGTTCGTGGGTTCGAGCCCTGTGTCCGGCTTTGTGCTGTCAGCTCGGAGCCTGGAGCCTGCCTCGGATTCTGTGCCTTCTTCTCTCTCTGCTCCTCCCCTGCTTGTGCTCTGTGTCTCTGTCTCTCAAAAATAAATATTAAAAAAAAAAAACAAACAAAAACAAGTGGATAGCATAACCTTCCTCAGAAGTACTATGCCTTCATCAGCATGAACCTATCAGGTTATTACAGTAAAGGTCCTCATGAGTAAGTCCATTTTCTTCCCTGTTGGTTTTGAGTTTGGACGAGGGTGTGAATTAAGAGAATTACTTATAGAAATGGGGGTGTCTGCAGGAAGTGGGGGCCTGACAGCATCCTCAGAGAAGATGGGTGGGTAGGCAACATACCAGCTGATTGTCCTGTCTCAGCAAGCAGGGAAAGATGAAAAGATGTCAGAACAGAGAGAAAAGGCTGTGTGAACAAGATTGAAAGGCCTGGAGCTACCTGTCTAGTGGAATATGGAGAAAGAATCCTGTGTATCAGAGGAAGCGATGAAAGCAGAGCTTTAGGAAAATTGGAAGAGACAGCAGCAAGCCTTAGAAAGACCAGATGGGATCAGATAATAGCCAGCAAAGGTGAACTACTTGCCCTGTGCCCAGCACTGTTCTAAGTGCTTTCCACGCATCCTTTCATGTATCCTGACAAAAACCCTCCAAATGACGTTAACTAGTTTTCAGGACGAGGTTCAGACATGTTTTGTCCTGCCCAAGGGCACCGGACCAGTGAGTGAGGGCCTGGGCCCAGAGTGGATGCACTTGAAAGTGAGGACGTGATCCTGAGAGACACAACAGATGAAGAACTAATAGAATTTTATTAATTTTATTTTTATTTATTTATTTTAATTTTTTTAACCTTTATTGATTTTTTTGAGACCGAGAGCATGAACGGGGGAGGTTCAGAGAGAGATGGAGACACAGAATCTGAAATAGGCTTCAGACTCCGAGCTGTCAGCACAGAGCCCGACGTGGGGCTTGAACTCACCAACTGTGAGATCATGATCTGAGCTGAAGTCGGACACACAACCTACTGAGCCACCCAGGCGCCCCAGAATTTTATTAATTTGAGGGGTGCCTGGGTGACTCAGTCAGTTGCGTGTCCGACTTCGGCTCAGGTCATGATCTCAGGGTTCAAGAGTTCAGGCCCCACTTCGGGCCATCAGGCTCTGTGCTGACGGCTCAGACCCTGGAGCCTGCTTTGGATTCCATGTCTCCCTCTCTCTGCCCCTCCCCGACTTGCGCACGTGCGCGTGCGTGCGCTCATGTGCTCTCTCTCTGAAATAAACATTAAAAAAATTTTTTTTAAAGAATTGTATTAATTTTTATTATTAAGCACTTGGTCTTGTGGTTATGGTTCCCATGAACTTCCCTTCCGTGCTCTACTTCCCTATCAAACCGTTCCTTACTAGGCACCGACAGACATGTGTGCCCCTGTGCGCGCACACGCACACGTGTGCACAGGTATTACCTTACGGTCTGTGGAGGAGTGAAATCCCCAACTGGGATCTCTTTGGATCCCAGATTCCGTAATTGGGTTTTGTCAATTAGCTGTTTCGTGAGTCCTGCCAGTGATTCCAGCTCTTGGCTGCCTTGTGCGGTGCTGTGACATTGGCCAAGCTCCTTCATTAAAGCATCCTGTCGACTCTGCTTTCTTGTCTTTTCTTTCTCCCTCGACCTGAGCTTGTCAGCAGATTCTGCCTCGCTGCCCTCCCGTCAGGACTCCTTGTCCACCGCTTTGTCCGTCTCGTGCCTCCCATCCTCTGTGATGGTTTACCCTCTTCTTTTCCTGTTTGCTTGTGACACGTATGTTCCCAAATTCACACCCTTTTGTCACTGCCCAGCCCCCCCAAAGTCCTCACATGTAACCTCAGTTTTTCACCGCTTCCCCATCTCCCTCGCCCTTCCCACCATGTCAGTGTGATTTTAGATCACAGTCTGTGTGTATGAGCAGCCTTTTATCAGTTAGCAATTTATTGTGATCATTGTATTCCCTTTCTACGAAATATCAAAACATTCTTGCTGATTTTTGCTCTGTGGACTTCATATAAATGAACCGTTCTCCTATTGAACGTTTATTTTTTTTCCTAGTTTTTTTACTGTTAAACATTTAACCATAAAAGTTTTTCGTACACAGATCTTCCTTTGCATTTTTTATTTTTTCCTTAGGATAAATTCCTAGAAGTGGAATTACTTGGATCAAAGGATATAAGAATATTTATAAGACTCTTGGTATAAATTGCCAAAATGACTTCTAGAAAGAGTGTAAAGTGACTTTTTCAAAATAAAAAAAATTGAAGAAGAAAGAATGCAAAAAATTAAAGTGCTTTTTAAGATTTATACCTTTTTTTTTTTAATTTTCTTCTCACAGGGGACAGTCAAAACTTCATAGAGGGGAAATCAGGTTAAATTCGGAGCTAGATTTAGATGACGCCATTCTAGAGAAATTTGCTTTCTCAAATGCCCTTTGTCTTTCAGGTAAGTTATTGCTACTTATCCGAGAATATGTTGCATAGTTTTCATTTCATCAAAGGAAGCTTAACCATTTAGTAAGGAGTTAGGCATGTTTCACAGAACACTCGGCAAAGCTTTAGCATTTCTTTTCCTTCCAAGAGAAAAGAACGTATAGTACACAGGGAACAGAGTATCTGCTGAAGCTACTCATTCTTTATTAATTCTTTCAATAAAGCTTGCCCTCTCCAAAAATATTTTTTGTAGTATTGTTTTTCCCTTTGTGTCCCTCTCTTCTTCTATGTGGTCGTTACTCTCAGGTTGTCTATAATCCGGGCAGAGAAAGCCCGCTGTGACTGGGCGGAGGCCTCTGTAGAAAAGTGCACCCAGTTCCTCACGGGAGTGGGACAGAGAGCCACAGTGGCTCTCAGTTTTTTCTGGGAGATCCATGCGCCTGAATAAAACTAGAAGTTCTCTGAGAGATTTGTAGCCATGCCTGGCATGGCCTGTCCACCGCTGTGGCTGGCTTGGCCTGTCCACCGCTCCCGGAGTCTTCGGGGATTCGTGAGCTTTACTCACTGCCCCGAGAAGAGTAGGGGGCCCGCAGGATGGCCAGGAAGGCCTGGGTCCTGCCCCGTCTGCGCAGCCACACTTCCCTTCAGGGTGGACCTCATAGTCCTGGGTTTCTGAGATCCAGTGTTAGAAAGTCAGGAATTCTACCAGGTGTCACTTTGGTCTGCCAACATGGCAGAGTGCTCAGTGCTCCCCTGTATGATGGTAACTATTCTTAAGTTTCAGTGTCACATTGTTAACACATGTGCTTCTTAAACTGGGCTGCAATGGCGGTAGAGGTCCTGTGCAATTCATTATGCGTTTTGTAGAAACAGGAGTATGATGATAAAAAAAAGTTTCATTGTTATTTTTCTCCCCCAGTGAAACTGGCTATTTGGGAGGCATCACTGGACAAATTTGTTGAGTCTATTCAGTCAATTCCAGAGGTAATTATACCAATGTTATGATTGTTTTCAAGGATTGATTTCTGTTTGGGAAAAATACAAATTTCCCACCCAACAATATATTTAGGAGTATAATAAAGTAGTAACAAACACTGGAAAACCTACACTGAATTTAAGCAAAAACAGAACACTCGTTACATATTAAAAAATTTTATGCTGTTTTTTTTGTTTTTTGTTTTTTGTTTTTGTTTTTACTTTTTAAAACTTAAAAGTCTAATTACTTTCTTCTGATGGTGTAGTAATTTTAATGTAACTGTATTTTTTGAGAAGTGAGCTCTGTCCCCTCTAAGGAATAGGATTATGACCAGTTTTCTTGATTGAAAAGTGTTTTGCTGAATTATGAGACAAATAGTGGCTTGAAAAATACGTGTAAAGTTATATCAAAATACACTAACACTCATGTTTACTGTGATTTTGTTTTTTACTTGAATGAATAATTGAATTATTCTTGGGGAAAGAGGCCCTGCTTTCCAGTAAGAGGTTAGGAATGTAGATCCTAGAGGTGGGACAAGGGAATGTAAAATTTCTACTTAATAAGATTTTGAAATTTCAAAGAGAAATGACTGAGAGAGTGGCATCCAAGACAGTCCTTTACGTGGAGTCAGTGACTGCTTTAGAATGTGTTGTTTGGTCCTGTGACTTGTTGGAGAGATATACATGTATGTACGTATGTATTTTTTTCCCTCCCAAATAGGCTTTAAAAGCTGGGAAGAAAGTGAAACTATCTCATCAAGAAGTTATGCAGAAAATGGGTGAACTCTTTGCCCTGAGGTAGAATTTTCTCTGTAAATAAAGTAATTTATATATTTAACAGTCTGAAGGAAACACTCCTGTAATTGTAGAATAAAAAGCAACCACGTACCCTTATGGGAATTGCAGCTGTATTTATCTCCTGGATAAATAAGCAGGCAGAACCTTCCCGGTCAGGAGCCCTGGGGCTACATTAGGGACCGCACTGCATGAGGTTCTGCATGTGCACAGAGACCCTGATCCATCCACAGTCAACCTACGTACGGGGCACAGGAGATGTTCTCTGTAGGGAGAAAGGTATATTCTAGAATTTGGGTGACAGGAATTCTCAGGAAAACCATCTTATTGCATCTAGAGAGCATAACGCTAAGCAAAATAAAGCTAGTCAGGGAAAGACAAATACCGTATAATTTCACTCATTTGTGGAATTTAGGAAACAAAACAAATGAACAGAGGACAGAAAGACACAAACCAAAAAACAGACTCTTAACTGTAGAGAACAGATGGTTGCCAGAGAGGAGCTGGGTGAGGGGATTGAGAGTACACTTACGATGAGCGCAGAGTAACGTATAGAATTGTTGAGTCACCGTATTGTACACCTAATATAACATTACAAATTACGTTGGAATTAAAATATATTTATTTTATAAATATTATAAATACTATTTTAAATAATATATTTTACTTTAATTCCTATGTATGCGGGAAACAGAGACAAGTGCTGCCAGTTAAACTATGAAAGGATGCTTTTTTATCACAGAATTAACATTTACACTGAAATGACTTTTAGCCTTATTTGGGTGTAGATTCCGTCACATTCCCTCTTGGGCGTACATAAAAAGGAAGCATACGGGAAATTAAAGCAATGGCCACTAAGTCACAACTGCCGCCCGTAAGACATCGTTTTTTAAAGATGCCTTCCGTTTTCAGAGATGGGAAAGAACTGGATCTTAAAATTGGCGAAATACATCAATGCATCATTTTAAATAAGTTTCTGGAAAGGTTTCCCGTTTATTTCATCTTTGTAATTCTCCCAGGATTCATGGAACGAAACACCCTGAATCCTGGCCTTATTCTCACCAGGCAGTGGTGTTTTGTCCCTCGGAGTATATGGCGTGAGCTACTCGAGGTCGTTGTACGTAGTTTGAGAGCTGTTTTCCACATTCTCCGTAGAGATTGGCTTGGAGAGAAGTGCTCCAGGATTTCATCGCCTATGCATTTCTCATAGCTCAGGGGCCCTTATTCCGGAAGCCAGCAAAATAAAAGCCCACTCATCGGGAGCATCCGGGCAGCACATGTGAATGAAGCCTTGAGTTTTCCAAGAAGTGGGGTAGAGAGATTCTTCTATCCTCTTCTCTGGTAACACAAGCAGAATTTGATACGGCAGATCATAATAGTATCAAAACTCAGAAGTTAGAGTTAAATATATTTAGGTTTGTGAGCAGTTTCTATAGAGTCCTCCTGTCCTTATCCTAAGTTTTCTTCTCTTTATAATAAAAGTGCTTGTGTATTAGTAAAAGGAACATGGTAAATCTCTGATAGATACATGGCAAGTTACATTGGGTGAAAACTTAAATCCAAATTACGTATAGTATTATCCAGTTTGTAAAACAAACAAAAATAAATATTCATCTTTATCTTGATATGTGTCGTGCTACAAATATATGTTTATATGTGCACACGCACACATGAATGCATGCACGGGAAAGGTCTGGAAGGACACAGCAAAGCATTCGCAGGGCCTAAAGGATTTGAGTTGTGTTTTAGGGTAAGAGGGCTGACTACTGTTTTCTGAGTTCTTCTCTAGGGCTTTTCTTTTTTATAGTGAATGACCATTTATGTGTTATTTCTATGCCTTAAATTTTCATTTAAAAGTAAGCTTAGGGCTCCTATGCAAAAAGGTAGATATTGAAGGATGTGTGTGTGTATACTTGTCCAGTGTTTGCACAAACACTGGAAGAATAAAGCTAACATTGGTTACCCGCTATGGGTGGGAGAAAAGGAAAGAGGGATAAGAATAGGAGTGAGATTTGTCAGTGTACCTTTTCTGTCATTTTTAAGCCACATGATTACCTAGCCACAAAAAAAAAAAAAGTGTGTATATATTGTAAAAATTTTTAATAAAAACAGAAAAAAGCTCAGAATGAAAGCAAAATGAGGGGATTTTTTTCTAATTACTTCATAAATAATATTAAAGATTGAGGTAATTTGGTGGCAGATTTTGAAATTCTTATGTAAATTTTTTTTTATTTACGTGTTTCTCGGAAACACGGTCAGCATTAACAAATGTTTTCATAAAGTACTAGGTAAAAAGAAATAAAGTAGAGACTGATTTTTCATTCAAGGTAAAAAAAGTTTTATAATTTCTGTTTTTTTAAGACACCGTATAAACTTGAGTTCAGACTTCTTGATCACTCCTGATTTCTACTGGGACAGAGAAAACCTGGAACAACTTTATGATAAAACTTGTCAGTTCCTTAGCATTGCTCGTAGAGTTAAGGTATGTATTTTATGCTTTCACTGAGAAAGACACAACACTGTTTATAATTTGTGTGACTGTGTGAAGAGAAATTTGAAATTTAAGTAAATGTGTTTCACTGTTTTGGGAGAAATACCTTGTTTGACTTGTATTCAGATCTCCAGATTTCCCCTTCCCCATCTGCTGTGTACAGTTTCCAGAAATTTTCTTTATTGCACCAAAGGAAATTCTGATACTTGCTCTGCAGACTAGATGAGATAAGTGAGAGTTTGGAGGCCTACTTTTCCAAGCCCTCATCAAGTCTCAAGCAAGAGTTCTTGGGTCCCAGAACTGTGTTGGTGGCAGCAAGAAAAGAAATGAATTCAAGAAAGAACCTTCCAAGACAAATAAGTAATTGATAATGGGAGGCCAAGGAAAGGGACGAGTCAAGGATGACTGATGTTTGCCTGCGAGTGCCCGGTAGGAACCTGGCAGTACGTAGACAGGTGGGGTCAAGGGGAGTGGAGGAGTGAAATTTAAGATATGTTGAGGAGCGCCTAGGTGGCTCAGTTGGTTAAGTGTCCAACTCTTGATTGTGGCTCAGGTCATGATCTCATGGTTTGTGAGATTGAGCCCTGAGTTGGGCTCTGCACTGACAGCCTAGAGCCTGCTTGGCTCTGTCTCCCTCTCTCTCTGCCCCTCCCCCATGTACACACACTTGCTCTCTCTCTCTCTCTCTCTCTCTCTCTCTCTCTCTCGCTCTCTCAAAGTAAATGCACTTAAAAAAAAAAAAAAGATACATTGAGAGTACGGGGCAAGAAGCCATCCAGTGAGAACCATCACGCAAGCACTTAGAAGCAAAATGAAGCAAAACTGAGAAGACATAGGCATCAAGAGAATGATGGGATGGGTGGAGGTGGTCATGATAAGAGAGAAACGACGTGGGGAAGGAGGGTGCAAAAGAAAATGGATGTTTTGCGACATAACGCACATAGTTCTGTGACCTTTTATTACATTGACGTCCACGTGACCACGTGGTGTGGGGACGCAGAGCTGTTGTGTCACCAGAGATCTTGTGCTGCCCCTTCTAGTCACACCGCCTCCCCTCCCCCACCATCCCTAACCCCTGCCCGTGAGTGATCTAGTCTCTGTAATTTTGTAATTTTGAAAATGTTACATAAATAGAATCGCACGGCATGCGACTCTTAAAACTGTCTTCACTGAGCATAATGCCTTTGTGATCCATCCGAGTTGTTGCCTGTATCAGTCCCTGCCCTCCTGTGCATTCCTTAAAACATTTCTGGGGATTCCATTTTGGTTTATCTATCTCTCTATTTTTTACTATGTCTCTCAGCACAGATATTTAGTGGTTGTTCTAGATACTATATTATACATGCATAGCTTATCAGTCTGCTGGTTTTGACATTTGACCAGAGTAAGTCAGGTGTAGAAATCTACCCCCTTTACATCCGTTTACCCTCCACCATTTACAGTACCGTTGTCTTAACTGTTCCGCAGACATTGTGACAACTCCATCGGTGTTACAATTTTTGCTTCAGCCGCCGAATGTAATTTAGAAAACTCAAGAGGAGAAGGAAATTCTATTGCATTTACCTCTATTTTTGTTCTTTCTGTTGTTCTTTTTTTCCTTCGTGATGTTCCAAGATTTCTTTTAGTCTTTTCCATTTCACAAACATTCTTTAGTTATTCCTTTAGGATAAGTCTGCAGAAACAGACCCTCCTAGTTTTCCTTCATGTGAGACTGTCTCAGTAACCCCCTCCCCCGCCGCCCCCAGCTCTAGGGTTCTGGGGTGACTGTTCTGTCAGCACCCGAAAACTGCCATGGTACCTAGTTCCGAGCTGCTTGGTTTCTGATGAGAAAGCCTGAATATAAGCTCCTTTCCCATTCCCGCACACATTCAGGACTCTGTTCACTTGTTTTCTGTTCTGGTTTGTCTCTGTCATTTGTGTGGGGTCATGTCCATTGCTCTGCCTTTGAGGTCACGGATTCTTTTTTTTTTTTTTTTTTATCACCTTCATTCTGCTGCTGAGCACATCGCTGAATTTTTTTATTTTGCTTATTGTACCTTTCAGTTCTAAAATTTTCGTATGATTCCTCTTACATTCTCTCTTTGCCGAGACTGGTTTTTGTTTTTTTTTTCTTTTTTTTCATTTGTTTCAAGCATGTTCATAATTGCTTATTGAAGCAGTTTCGTGATGACTGCTTTAAAATCCTTGTCAGATAATTTCAGTATCTGATTTATCTTGATGTTAGTTATCTGTGGATTGCCTTTTCTCCTTCCTTCCAGCCAGTTTAGTACCTTTAATTTCCTTCATTGCCTAATGGGTTATGTTCAAGTGTTCTTGCTTTCATATACAAGGACCGTCGTGTTTCCTCCTCTTTTTCAGTCTTCTTTCCTGCCACTTCCCCAGTGCATCCGATGCCCAGTCAAAAATAAATGACTTACAACTTCAGAAACCCACCATGGCTCATTGAATGTTATGGCAGCTCTGGTATCTACATATTTTCCCCCACATCAGACACTTCCCCCTGAAGAACAACATCGAAGTTGTCTGTGTAGTTGTCACTGACCTGTATAGTACCAACTATAGTTGTCCCTGAACTTGCTACCACCTCTATCTGCATGGGCGTCTTCGAGCACAGGCGAGTAGAGGTCGCTTCCAGTGGTCAGGGCACGAGGCCCACCCTAAACTATGTTGCTTTTAGCTACCGCGAAAAGATTGATCAGTGATACCATAAGATTCGAATTTCAGTGGCCTCCGATACGGTTTTAGGTACTAAGTCTACCTAGACAGGATCTGGCAATCCAGATGTCTGGTCAGACATGAAAAACATTGGGCTTGCATAGCTGTGGACTGTGCCTACAGGGTCCAGGGGCTGAAGGTCCAGGGGCTATAAAAGGGATGCCAAAAGCTTTACGGAGTTGGGGGCTCTCCTGTGGTTACACTCGTTGGCTATCACTGCGAAAAAACTTGTTGCAAACCTGAGTGGCTTCAAACAGCACTTACTGTCCCAGAGTTTGAGGAGTCCGGAATCCGGGTCCGGCTCAGCCCGGGCCTCCGGCTCTCACGAGGCTACAGTAATCTCCGGGACCAGCGGGGAAGGCGAACTTCCTAGTTCACCCCTGTGTTGTCGACAAGATTCAGTTCCTCCCAGGCCGTTGGGCTGAAGCCTCAGCTCCTCCTGAGCTCGTGGCCAGAGGCCTCCCTCCGTTCCCGGCCCCATTGTCTTCTCCGTAGAGCAGGCAGCCCGTTTTGTCTGGGCGAGCGGGTGAGAGGAAGGGGGCAGAGCACCGCCAAGACAGACTCAGTCTCTCGTAGCCTCGTCCGCGATTACAGCCTGCTTGCTTTTGCGGTATTTTTGTCAGACACAAGTCACAAGGGGAGCCCACGGTCCAGGGGAGGGGACTGCACAGGGGTGTGAATTCCAGGTGACAAGGATCTTTGGGTGATGTCTTAGAAGTCTGCCTAACATAGACTTCAGGTTTTGAAAGAGGTGGAGAACATTTTAGAAGCCTACTTGGTAAGCGCTGTGACCCACGTCATCCTCTCGCTGCTGCGACTTCAGTGATCCCCTGCTTCAGGCCACCAAAGGCACTGCCAGCAAGCACCTACTGCTCCCACGTGCAGGATCCTCAGTAAGCCAGCTGCCACTGCCACTTGGCTTGGGCAAGAAGGATGATAACAGACTAACAATCTGATCTCTAACCTGGAACGTGGCCATTTTTCTGTGTCTCTTCTCACTATCCAAGATGGAATTCTTGGCATCGGGTCTGCAACCGAGGACACCTTGAACGAAGAATACCTTGACAACCAAGTGGACAACCAAATGGTCAAGTGCAAGCATAAAACTCTCAGAACAGAAGGGCTGTGTAGGCTCATCCCCCTCTACTCGGAGGATGCTGAGAGTACTCTTTCTTCCAGTAGTGAGGCCGGTTTGAGATGGAGTCTCTCCATGAAAGGATTGACACGTAACCACTGTTACACAGCGGCAGTTGGGAGGATCCGCTGCTAACCCAGTCTCTAGAACCCTAGATACGTGGAGAAAGCCCTGTGCCGTGCCAGCTAGACAAGGCACCAATCCCTGCGGGTGGCTGTATTTATAGCTCCAAGATTTAAAATCTCTTGAGAAGAAGTAAAACAATTCAATCACAGACAACAGGATCTTGTATGTAGAATGTCCTAAAGAATCTACAAAAAAGCTACAAGAACTAATTAGCGAATTTCTCAAGGTTAAAAAACCCAGGGTCACTATATAAAAAAATAACTATACTGCAAATGAACAATTGGAAAATGAAATATTTGAAATACCATTTACAATATGGTCAAGACCTCAGATTATATAGGAATAAATTTTTTAAAAAAAGATCTGTACCCTGAAAACTACAAATGTTGGCTGAGAAATTAAATGAAGACATATCCCGTGTACGTACAACAGAAGATTCAGTATTATGAAGAAGTTACTTCTGGAAGTTACCCTGTAGATTCCAACTCAGTCCCAAGCAAAACGCCAGCAGGCTTTTAAAAAATGTATTTTAGAAGTAAGCTGATTATAAAATGTAAATGGAAGGGGCCTAGACTAGCCAAACCAACTCTGAAGAAAGGACAAAGTTGTAGGACTTTTATCATCTGATTTTAAGGCTTGCTTAAATTAAGCTACCGTAATCAAGACATTTGACTCTTGGCATAAGAATAGACATATAGATTAATGGAACAGAGTAGATTTCAGAAACAGACCTGTACACATATAGGCAATTGATGTTTTTTCTTAGGTGATTGATTTTTGACAAATCAGCTCAACAAATGGCTGGAATAATTGGATAGCCATAAGTTAAAAAAAAAAACAAAAAAACTCTAGGGGTACCTGGGTGGCTCAGTTGTTTAAGCATTCAACTCTGGATTTCAGCTCAGGTCATGATCTCACTGTTTGTGCGATGGAGCCCCGCCTCGAGTCCCGAGCCAGGCTCTGTGCTGTCAGCACAGAATCTGTGCTTGGGATTCTCCCTCTCTCTGCCTCTCCCCTGCTTGCACTTGCATGATCTTGCTCTCTCTCTCTCTCAAAGAAAAGAAAAAAAAAAGAACTCTATTCTTTACTTCACACACATGGTTCAGAGACTTATAAAAACTAAAATTATAAAACTTTAGGAATAAAAAATAGGAGAAAGCCTCCTGACCTTCAGGCAGGCAAAGGTTTCTTAGGGGAAAAAAAAATGAACCTTGGGGGGAAAGCTTGGTAAGTTCAACTTTGTCAAAACTAAAAACTACTGCTCCTCGAAAGACATTGCTAAGTATATGAAAGACAAGTCACAGGCTGGGAGGAAATGTTCTCAGTATGTATTCCTGACAGAGGACTTATCCAGAAAATATAAAGAACTCTTTCTACTCCGTAATTAAAGGGCAGCCCGATTTTTGAAATGGGGGAGAGATTTGGACACCTCACAAAAGAAAATAATGCAAGTGGCTGTATGAACATGAATAAGATGTTCAGTGTCCTTGTTCACCAAGAAAGTGCAAATTAAAACTACAATGTGAGGGGTGCTCAGTCGGTTAAACGTCCCACTCTTGACTTCAGCTCAGGTCATGATCTCATGGTTTGTGAGTTCGAGCCCCTCATCGGGCTCTGCGTTGTCAGGGTGGAGCCTGCCTGGGATTCTGTCTCCCTCTCTCTCTGCCCCTCCCCGCTTGCTCACTATCTCTATTTCTTTCTCAAAAACAAAAACAAAAAAACTTTAAAAACTACAATGTGATATCACTACACACCCATTAGAATGGCTAAAATTTAAAAGACTGATACCAGGTATTAGTAAGGATGGGGGGCAATTGGAATTTTCATTACTCGTGGAAATATAAATTGGTACAATGGCTTGGCAGTTTCTCATAAAACCAATCATTGTCTTACGAGAAGACTCAACAATTCCACTCCTAAGTATTTTACCCAGGAGAAACGAAAACGTGTCCTCTCGCGTTTTATATACAAATGTTCGTAGCAGCTTTATTCATAATAGCCCCAAACTAGAAGAAGTCCGGTGGTGCCCATCAGTAAGTGAATGGATAAACAAATTGTGGTATATCCATACAGTGGAATACCACTCAGCAATAAGTTAATTACTAATACATGCCACAACATGGATAAATACCAGAATCATTATGCCGAATGGAAAAATCTAGATACAAAAACAGATGTGCTGTATTTATGGGATTTAGAAAGGCAAATCGAATCTGTAGTTACAGAAAGTGGATCATTGATTCCCTGGAGCTCAGGATGGGTGGGTGGATGGGACCTTAGTTTTCATAGCACAAAGGAACTTTTTGGGATGATGGAAACATTGCAGGGACAGTTGCAAGGATATCCGTTTGTCAAAAGTCTTCCAATTGTATAGTTAGAAAGGCTGCATTTTATTGTATGCAAATTATGCCTCAGTAAAGTTAACTTGAAAATAAAGTCTCTTATGAGAATTCTTTAATGACACACTAACGGAAAACATCAGTGTTGATGAGACAAATTTCACTGGGGGCAAATCGGAGAGCACTCAAAGTTACTGCTCTTGGGTGTCTCTTTTTGTCTTGGAATGGAGACTTCTGGTGGAATCATGATCATTGTGATGGGGTCCAAAGCCATTGCCACCAAGCAGATGCAGAGACCTTCTCTGCCTCTTCTGATAACCAGCCTGCTGTGCTTAATTGAGTCAGTAAAGTGAGCAGTAACCAAGATAACCAGCTGCTTGGAAGCTTGGGCTCAGGCACACTCCCCCCACCCCATCCTGTCTTCCCTCAAACCACAGTTCTGTGATATTGATGCCAAAGGTGTCTTTCACGTGTCCTTCGTGGACAGGAGTACCGGAAAGGAGAAACAATATCATGGTCACCAATTAGGAACGTGGTTTGAGCATATGGCTCACCGAAGTATCAAGATAAGGGTGTCTTTCAAGAACTGAATATGAACACGGCATTCAACAGGAAAGCCAGAGTTGAAGATGAGAAATGTCAAAGGAGGGTCAATAATGAAGACAGAAGTGCAATGAAATAATCAACTAGCTGGACAAGAATCAAAATGCTGAGAAGGAAGGGAAAACCTGGAGAAAGTGCCAGTGCATCATACTCTGTTAAACCAGGAGGGGTATCTCGGGGCTTCCCTGGGCACAGAGCTCCTCCAGTGGAGACACCATGGGAAGGTTGACTGTGCAGCCCAGAGGGCAGGTGGGGTAGGGTCCAGTCAGTCCCCAAATTGGAAAAGTCCCGGAACAGGTCCGTTCTGTGGCAGTTTTGTTTATTTTTTTTTTTAATCTTGTACGAACTATATTTAACTACAGTACTACTGGCTTCTCAGTCGTTAACTGAGTACACAGGGAGGATGCATACATTGCAGTTCATCAGAATAAGGGTCTGTTTAAATGTGGCACCATCATCTATCTCTAGCTTAAGTTCTTTCAAGTTGATGTGATTTGATTCATTTGATGCTTTTGGGCCAGGACCATCTCTGGTTGCATTTTGCCTGATGAGCCCAAAGGTCACCTCCTAGGAAAGGTTTTCCATCGGGTCTGTGCCTCTGTGCTTCTGGAGTTCTTTGTATGTATGTCCCAGGGGCAGCACTTCACACGCTGCATCTGAGTGTTCTGGTCACGTGCACGGACTGGGTTCCTGCTGAGGTCCCTCTTCCTGGTTTGTGGCCACCTTCTCAGTGTGGCCTCACATGGCAGAAGGAGAAAGTGCTGTCCAGGGACTCTTCCTCTTCCCGTAAGGACACTAATTCCATCATAGGGGCCCCACCCTCATGACCTCATCTCCACCTGATCACCTCCCAAAGGCCCCATCTCCAAATACCACCACCTTAGGAGTTAGGGCTTCACCATAAGAATTTAAGGTGGATACAAACATTCTGTAATACCAACAGTCCCTGAAAATTCACTTTAATTTTTCTTTAGGAGCTAAAATTCAAGATTGATTTTAATTATCTTGATAAATTACATATTTCTACCACATCTCTATTGGATTCTATGTTAGGAACTGGGGCAAGATAGCTAAAAGTAGAAGTAGCAATGTATTAGGGGGAAAGGGACTTCTATGAAATTGGAGCTATACCCGTGGGATTCCCCCTCCTTCCTTACAACACAGCAGCAAAGGGGATAGAAGCTACTTTCCCCAAATATCTGAATATATGGTAGGCACACCGGAGACAGAGGGATGATTTGGCTCATGGGCCCAGAGGGCAAGCAAGGTAGGTGGATTGGGACCTCTAGTAGGTAAATGCCTGCTAAGCATGGTGGTCACGTGGGTTTGAACTACATTCCATTGTATATAATGGATGTTCTGTTTCTGAAAACTCCTTACATAGCAACTAAAACGCTCATCAGAATTCCTTTGGTAACTGACGGTTTTTATGGAACTCTCCTCTCATTCCATTAAATTAGTCTCCCCAATAGCATAGGTGCCCTGTTACTACCATTGTCATCTACGTGGCTTGATTGGGTCATTACAGCTAATTGTTCATCATCTCCCAGCCCCACTCTGAGCCATCTCTTTGGTGTCAAACCTTCCACATGAGTTAGCAAGCATTCCTGAAAGTTCCCAAACTACATTTCTCAGGGTACTTTCTTAGCATGCCAAAGGCAGTTAAGACTAGTTATGTGAAGATTATTTAGAAGGAGATAAAAGAATTTAACGTTCCTTAGCGTGCTCAACACAATGCTGGCACCGTGTGTGATACAAAAAAAAAAAAAATTAAGAACCGGTGCTGCCCTTGAACAAGGTTTACAGTGTTCCAAGAAGACGTACAGGACAAAGAGAGTTAGTGGTGGTGTCACGAAAAAGCTGTTCCTTCTTCCAGTTTGTTGTTGGTTTTTTTTCCCAGGGGAAAGAATCTTGAGAAAAAGAAGAGTAATAGGCACGAGATGTGCGGAAAGCCATCCAAAAAGTTGAGGGTGGAGGCGAAGTCCTTTCAGCCGGTATTAGGGGTTCAGTGGGAAAGTCGGAGACGGGTTGCACAAGTGCAGTCGCGCCAGGAAAGCCAGGTTGCGGTGGGCCCCTCACCACACCGGTCCGTCGGCGTCCCCGAGTCCTGTCGTGGGTTCCTTCCGTGACTTCCGCGCCCATTTCTTCCTGACGATTTCCAATAAGTGTATCTGACCTCAGTTTCCTGTTTGCCTTCCCGCCGTTACCACTGCTGCTTCATCGCCTGCTAAATCCCACACTCACGGATCTCCTAGCATCCCTCCGAGAGTGACTTCTGTGTGTCGCTGCACGCCAGGTGTAGGCTCCCTGGGGTCAGAGACCAGGATGATCCTCTTACCCGTTACAGTCCCAGTTCTCGGCAAGGCCTCACCCAGAGCACATGCGCAGTAAATGTCTGTAGAACTACTCAGTGGTTAAGATCGCAGAATGCAACCCGTGGCATTCTCCCAGAACACACTGAACCCTCCCTGTTCTCCGTTTCAGCTCGTGGCGGGACCACCAGCCTCATCTCTCTGTCAGTCAAGCAGAAAATTGAAATGCATGGTGGTTTCCTCTTTCTACTTCATTCACCCTCCACGTCCAGGCACACCGTCCTTTCGTTTTCTCCTACGAATCCATTCATTGACCGATACTTCTTGAGAGTCCAGATGACAGGCCCTGGGCTGGTGACCACACGGGGGACGGGGGGGGGGGGGGGCGGGTTACAGTGCTGACGCCTCCCTTCTAGGCCCCACCTGTAACACTCCCTAGACTGTTCCCATACCTTCTTCGCTGGACCCTTTAGCTGGAAGGCAGAGATGTCTCCTCTGCCCGGCACAGTATAGTAAATACGACATTTGAAGACGGAACAAAGGACCCGCAGCGCCTACAGAATAAAATCCCAAGGTTACCTCGAGGTGGAGGTTTCTCTTGTGCTGTAACGAGTTGCCGCAAACTGGCTTACCGCAAACACATCAGATTACAGCGCTGTGGGTCAGAAGTCTGACGGGAGAGTCATTGAGGCAAAATCAAGGTGTGGCAGGACTGCGTTCCTTTCAGGAGGCGCTGGGCAGGAAAAGGCTTTCCTTGCCTTCTCCGGGTCCTACAGGCTGCCCACGTCCCTTGGCCTGCAGCCCCTGCCACACAGCAGAGGCGAGTTGGGGCCTCATGTGGCATCACTTGAAGCTCTTCTTGCCGTTTCCACCGTGACTACGCTGAACCCCACCTCCCCCAATAATCTAGGTTTATCTCCCTGTCTTAAGGTCAGCTGATCAGCAGCGTGGATTCTATATGCAATCGTAACTCTCCTTCTCCAGGCCGTGTGCATAAGTCCCAGGGATCAGGGTGTGAATGCCCTTGGGGGATCGTTATTGTGCCTACGACATACGGTCTACAGTATCCCTCACAGTTGGGCACTAACTTACCTTTTTAACCTCACTTCCAAGTATTTCCAAGTATCCAGCGTGCTGTGCGTCCATGCGGTTTCCTGTGTGAGATGCTTTCCCCAGGTCCCCTTCCTGTAGCTCCCCGCCCTCTCCTCCCAGCACCTACCTGTTTAGAGCCCACTTCGCATTTACCGCCTCTGTATACCATCCCTGTGTTCTCCCTCGTGTGTGCATGTAACGTGAATGACGCTGTAGCGAAATGAAGTGGGAAGCGTGCGCTAGTGGGGACTCCCTTGCACAAACCACGGGAAAAGTTTCAGCGCTGCTTTTATCACCGTGTACTGCCGAGAAAAACCAGGCTGGAGTGTGGGAGCAAGGCATGTCTCGCACAGACCCAAACGGGTCACTCGGGACTCTCTCTCCTGAGCACCTTCTGTGCCAGGTTGGCCTCCTTCTTGCCTCTCCGTGGCCTTCTCTGGGGAATGGGGGGAAACAGGTGTGGGGAGAGGGAACGTCCAAGTTGACATTTCGGTCTGCCTGGCAACGTCAAGGGATTGGGACAGGTGTCCAAGCTTTGACCAGCCGTGCGGTGAGAGAACTGGGCGTTATGATTGGCTAAGCCCGGGTCTTCTCCCCAGCTCTTCCACCCTGGGGCCTTGGGGAGGAGGCCTGGGGAAGGTGCCAGGTGGGTGCTGACATCATGATGGGCAGTATCGGACGGTTGAAACTCGTGCAAGAGGAACCCCCCAAGGTGGGGGGCAGGAGGGGAGGGTGCCGCGTGGACAGCAGAGGATCGTGAGGCAGAACAAAGTGCCCGACACCAGGGGACAGGGCACTGAGGAAAGAGCGGGCTGGAAGGCTTTCTGAAGATTGCTCAGGACCCCACCATCTAAAATGCGATTGGACCACATGATCTGGGATAATGTTATCAAGGAGGCAATGAACGGTAAAATGCTTACAAAGCTGTTGAACAGCCATTTAGAATGAAAACTGATGCTGCGGGGGGGGGGGGGGGGGCGACGGTGATGGATCCCTTGAATAATGAATAGTTGACGAAGACCTACCTCTGTAGTACTAAGGAATGCTAAGTAGCGAGTAGATTCAAGACTGTCCACAGAGGGGTAACCGTAGGGAGTGGGGATTAGAGATCAAACATCTCCACCCCAGGTGACTGGGAAGATAAGGACCTGATTGCAAAAAGGAAACCCAAGGCAAGGGATAGACTTGAACAGGATGTCAGTTTTTGTTTTTAGAAACATTAAATTTGAGGTGTGGGCAGGAGACCCAGAAGATGTTTTATAGAAAGAAATTCAGTCAGAGAAGGGTGCCTGGGCGGCTCAGTCAGTTAAGTGTCCGACTCTTGATCTCCGCTCAGGTCTTGATCTCAGGATCACGCGTTCAAGCCCTGAGTTGGGCTCCTCATTGGGCATGAAGCCTACTTAAAAAGGAAATTCAGTCGAAGAGACGAGCATTAAACATTTATATTTGGGAGTAGAAAATAGTTAAGTCTTTCCCAAAATGTGGGATACATAACACTTGTTCAAGAGATGAATTTAGGTGATACAAGGACCCTGAATTAACATCGAAGCAAGTCAGATTTCTCTCGGGAGAAGCACTTAGTTTGGCTGTCGCGGTTCTTGATAGGCCGTCTAATGGATGCGACTCTCCCACTTCCCCAGGTGTCAGGCTCAGCCTCCTGTTGGCAGCATAGTTTCACGTCCAACTGTTGTCCACTTATGGCAGTGACCCTTTACTTTTAAAATAGACATATTAAGCAGAGCCTTTGGAAATCATGTAATAGTGCAGCTGGAACACACACATCACATATAGTGATTGGGGACGCAGGGGCGGCGGGGGGGTGGTGATGGTGGGATGCAAGTGACCAAAGTTTAGGGAGCATCTACACAAACCAAAATGGGTGAGATCGTGCAAGCAGAGTGCAGAGCTAGAAGACAAGGAGGACAAGATCAGGACTTAGGGAAATGCTATCTAAAAACAAGAGGAGGTAGAGAAACCCCAGAAAAAAATGGTCAGAGGTAGAAAACTTAGTTCTTAGGGGAGAAAAAGTCGAAGTGTGTATTTCAAGGTGTTGTCAAATGTTTAACAGGTTTATAACCAAGAAAAGTTGCCATTTACCAATTAGGACATTTGGAGGTTTCATGGGGGGTTGTAATACGCAGCTTCTAAGGGCTGAAGAATAAACTGAGTGATGAGGAGGTGGAGGAAGGAAATGCCAGTTTAGTCAAAGGTGAAAGAAAACGGAAGAGGGTGGGGCCAGTGTCTTGAAGAGAGAAGCAAGCCTGGGGATGAGCAAGTTTACAGACCAAGACTGAACAGCCAGTAGGAACAGGGGGCAAAGAAAGTAGGAAAGAAAGGAGAGGAAAGGAGGCACTGTCCTAAACATTTATACAGATGAGAAACTACATAATGTCCAGCCTGGAAACATGGTAAATGTATGCTTGAGTGTGGTCCCCCATGTGCTCTCATGATTAAGGCGACGTAATGCTCTGTGCAGAATCCTTATACATATGGCACACTGACACATTTCCATTAATCCCCAAACATGCACCTGTGGGGATGGCCTCAAATTTCCAGACCAGATCCACACCACCCCGTAAGTTATCAAAGGGAAACTATTTTTTAAAGGTTTCCAGATTTTCCAGTTTCCAAAAGAAGGTGAAATACAGAGATTAAGGAGGTATAACTACCAGGAGTCACATCCAAGTCTCAAATTCAAAGACTCTGAACCCATCCCAACCAGCCTGTGGCGAGGCATCGGAAACCAGAACCTCTGCGGTTGAGCACTGAAAGCAGTGCCATCTAGTGACAAGTATGCAGCAGGTCAAGTAAAGTTTGGGGGTATGGGCAGCTTTAGTAGAAGGTAATCATTGTTTGTCATCTTCAGGCCATGTTTTGGCCACAAAGCATGTTCTGACCACAGAGCATGTTTCGGGTTTGCCTTTCTTAACTGCTAAAAACCCAAGGGCAGCTACCAAAAGCTAGGACTCCACAACTTTATTTTTACGTCTTCCACCAAAATCTTGGGCTTTAAGAGCTTCAGTATGCAGAGTACTTCTGCAGTCAAATCTGTGCTTTACAAAATGTCTCTAGAGTCACAAGAGGCAGAGAGGGGAGAGGCCTAAGGAACAAGAGTATACCTATTTCAAGCCTTTAGAATTTTGAGATGTGACACTCTTCTTAGGCTTGTTGAAATATAAATACAGGACACTTCCTAAGATTTTTCTGATGCAGGTCATGAATGAAAAACTTCAACACTGCATGGAGCTGACAGATCTAATGAGGAATCACCTGACTGAGAAGAGGGCACTCCGCCTGGAGTGGATGATCGTCATTCTGATCACCATCGAGGTAAGGATCTTTTTAAAATGAAAATAAGGGTGCCTGGCTGACTCTTGCTGGAGCGTTCAACTCAATCTCAGGGTCGCGGGTCTGGGCCTAATTTTGGGTGTAGAGATTACTTAAAAAAATAAAAATTAAAAATCTAAAAAAGTAATAATGTGACATAGAAAATGATAGTGCAGAAGAACATGGCTTTGTCCTACTTACTGAGTTTATTTGGAAGTGAGGCAAGTTTCAAGTGGCTATGGCAATATTGCAAATGCACCAAGTGTGATTTTTGGAGAAGTTCCATTTTTAAAGACAGCATTTAGAGAATGTTCTAGCTGCAAATTTATAGGCCCTTTGCCTCAGATCTGCAGCTTGCCACATGGGAAAGACTACAGGAGCATTTTTCATTAATCACAATCTTGGAAAGTCATTTAGTTTGTACAAATGATTTGCTATGAAATTAATAAATCTCATTTTATCACCCTAAGGTAATGTTTGAATTGGGACGAGTATTTTTCCTGATCAAGTGATGGCCAAAGAAAAGCATCAGTGCAAGGGATATTAAAGTTCTGCAATCAAAAATAAATGCTCACTGTTGGGGGAATCTCTTATTTAGTAGGTATTTAATTTTAATCAAAAAGTTGCAGTGATCTTTTTTAGCTCCTAAATGTATTGCTGCTTGAATAAAAATTAATGACAAATCTGGCGTTGGGGTCTTTAACTGAGAAGCTGAAAGGAAGGTATTTTTAAAGAACTGTGGAAAGCTTAGTACCTAAGAAATCTTAGTACCTAAGAATTATTAAAGCCAAAAGGCTTAGATTTTGGACACTGCCCATCATCTTTCTCCAGGAAATGCCAATCCTAGCCCTAAGTTCCCATACAGGAACTCTGGAGTGTTGGGAGTAAATACATAAAACACAGGTTTGTGATGACATAAGTGGAATTTTCTTTACCTACTTTGGATGACATAATTTCAGGACAACTGCTCATTGACATTTCTTTTTATTAATCAGTACTGTCCATCCTTTCACTACCTACCTAGTCAGAATATTCTTCCCACAGACACTTTTCATTTCACACATACTTTGGGGAAATGAAAAAATGCCACAAAGAACTTGACATTTATGTGCTTAGCATCTTGAACTGGTAAACATTTTTTTTTATGTTTATTTTTGAGAGAGTGCAAGCAGGGTAGGGGCAGGAGAAGAGGGACAGAGCGTCTGAAGTGGGCTCTGTGCTGACAGCAGAGAACCCGACGTGGGGCTTGAACTCACAAACTGAACCATGAGGTCATGACCTGAGCCAAAGTCGGACCCTTAACCGACTGAGCCACCCAAGAGCCCTGATACACAACTTTTTAAATAAGCCCTTTTTATCTTCATTTTTATGCATAACCCCCACTTGCCCCACTATGCTTCCCACCACAATGAATTTAAATGTTCTGGGTTTTCTTCATACATTATACAGTTGACCCTTGAAAAAATGGGGGGGTTAGGGGCACCAGTCCCCCACATAGCTGAAAATCCGTGTATAACTTTTGACTCCCCAAAAACTATTTTTGGCCTGTTGACCAAAAGCCTTACCGGTAAGTCAGTTAACACATTTTTTCTTACATGTATTATGTACTGTAATCTTACAATAAAGCAACCTAGAGGAAAGGCTGAAAAAATGCATTTACATACTATACCGTATTTATGGAAAAAATCCACCTGCACAGGAGTGGAACTGCACAGTTCTTACCTGCTGTTCAGTTTGTATCTCTGAACAGTGTTACTGTTCTAAATCGAGACACTTATTTTGCAACTTAACTGCTACAGTGTTTCACCAAGAGAATACATATTTATACCCTTACTGCTGGTTTTTATGTACTTCTTTTCTCTAACAGTGCAAAGGTAAACATCCTGGCTTATTTTCAGTTCACTGCAAGAGTTCTTGAGCAGCAATCTGGTAGGTACGTTTCCCAAGGCTTCCCAAGGAACACATGGACATCAATAGTTCAAGAACAGCTTTCTAGACCTAAGTTCCAGGTCAGCACTCACAGAAAACGGCCGTGCCTGTGTGTACGCCTGCAGTCAATGTACCAAGCCTATTCTTTTCCCAGCTTCCCTTCTCACACTATACAGAAGACATTTCTCACCCATCTTGAATCTCAGTTCCATCTACTGTATTTAAAAACCTATAAATACATTTTAAAACCCTCCGGGAAAGCAACAAGAAGACAATTTGAAATATTGGCCAACAAAGCTTCCTAGTTTAATAGGGATCATATAATCCCCCACCTATTAATTAAGAAGGGCATTTCCAATGAAGTTTTACTTCAATTATCAGTATGTACTCTACTGTTTGGGTCACCTTTGTGTTAACTGTAACAATTTTAACAACAAAAACAAACATCTGGTGTCTCGTGGTCCAGACAAATTCTAACATTTCAGCTTATATACAAGTATGCTGCAAAGATCAAAAGGATAATCAATAAGACCTTCAAGCGTAAAAATTTATTAGGTAAACATTTTGTGGGAAAAATATAACATTTTCCATAAGAAAAAGGAACAGTGTTAAGTCTGAATCGCTTACTTATGTTTAAAGGTATCATGGTAGCCACCAACTCATTATGGTAGTACATTCCACTAGATACATTAAAGGCAGATATAACAGATTTTTAAACATCAACATTTGATTCATCAGAAACTACATTTTTCAAATACTTAAATTCATGCTAAAAGCTTCAACTTTTAAAAGTTATAGAGAAGTTTTTAAAATTATCTTAGGTGTAACAGAAGCAAGGAAGTGTTTCACGATCACAATTTCTGTAAAAACAAAATGACCAAGAAATCCTACCAGAAGACTAAAGAGAGCCTCAAGTTAACTACATTTCACCAGTAGTCCTGGAAGCACTCTTCAAAATGGGATCAAATTTCTATCACTCATGAGAGGACAGTGGTTAAGACCAACCTGCATTCGAAGTCTTCACCGCCACCTGCTAGCTGGATCACCCTGGGCCAATCACTGAGTCTCTCTGGGTCTTTTTCCATCTGTAAAATGGGTTTAATAGTACCACTACCTCATAGAGTTGCTAGGAGTATTAATGGAATTAACGTATGTGAAGCCTAGAGTTTACTGTTCCTACAATCCATCTGAGCAAAAATCCCAGTATGATTCTGAGATTAAATGGAGGTTGAAACAAATCACGAGGACTCCCTCTGAGTCCAGTTAACAGCATGAGAGACTTAAAGACAGAGGTTAGTAAACCCTGCACCTAAATGGATGAAGTGGTTCAAGTTCAATAAATACAAAGCAGTATTTCCACCGTTCGAATGAGTCGGCTGTTCAGCGCGAGCCCCAAAAGGCTTGGAAACTCTACACAATTCCCACGCACCAGGCAGCTGCCCATAAGCATTCTGGGTGCCTCCTCAGACAACCACAGCAGTCAGAAGTAGAGATGTTCTTACATGTCAAATCAATATATTGTTGCTTGCAGAGGAGAGATTTTTTTGAGAAAACTTAACCACACTCCCCTAATGTAAGTATTCCCTGGTCTTTCTACCACTTACAGCAGTTTTTTCCAAAGCGGGATGCTCAGACCAACTGCATCAGCGAACACCTGGGTGTCCATGATTTAGATTCCTGTGTTTTGCAGTCAGAATTTCTGAGGCTGCAACTAACATGTTTTTCACAACTCTCCAAGAGGTTCCCATGCTCACTAAACTCGGAGAACCGCTAACTTAAGAGACTTTTTATCGGCTCGTCCTCAGTTTACAGATACAGATGGTCAGTAATTCACTAGCACCTCTTGCTCCGTTTAATGTACTAATGTGTCTCTTCGGGTGATTCAGTTCTCACCTTCCCCAGCCCCATCCCCTCCCCTCGCGCTCCTCTGAGCCCCGCTTTACAAACCGCGTGTGGCCCCTGCTGTGAGACGGTGGAAGATGAGCAGAGGAAGGTTTGCCAAGTGCTTCCGATGCTATTCTATTAACTTTCAATTCTGGCCATTGGTTCTGAATTGCCATTTCTGTAAGGAGGATT